>NC_141051.1:16596191-16599241 GCF_041138505.1 Cibotium barometz
ACTTTGTCACACCATGTAGTTGATTCTATCAGTTGTCCTCTAGATTGCTGGCTTTAAGACACTCCCTCGACAGTGTTGTGCTTAAACTTTAGTTTACGAACTTCACTGACGACTCTTGAACAACTTAAATTTTTTCCTAACTCATCCAATTCTTTCCTGGTTTATTGAGCATGTTAGCTACTCCCCAATAGGATCGCCAAGAGTGTTGGGGGGTCATCAACATAATAAGAAAGTCGGCCTATAGGTCATCGGGCTGTTAGTGCTTAACAGTGCCTGAGCACTAATAAGAGGGGGTCAATGCACCCAGATAATAGTAGTCAAACAATACATACATAGAATGGAAGAGACGGGGAGTCAGACTTGTTTCAATGTATATCTTTTATTATTGTATGCTTATGTACAACGTGACTATAGTGCAATTGATGCTCTACTATTGAAAATACTATAAGCTCTAAGCTTGACCCCACTATTGTGCTAATCTCTCTCTCTCTCTCTCTCTCTCTCTCTCTCTTTTTGACTGTACATCCATATAAAAACCTTGGTTTAGTTGGGCATACCTATCTTGCTAAGTTACAAGATCATGATTACAAGAATACTAACATATTTTCTTACAAAATAATACATCAATTGGTTGGAATGTGGATATGCAGAGTTGCACATGCTAAAGATCAAGGTTGACGACTGGTATACTCAACTGATTCCTAGTCAACATCGCTTTGTCTCTGTCTCTCTGTCTCTCTCTCTCTCTCTTTCATTCTCTCTAACTCTCTCTCGCTCTCTCTAAAACTCTCTCTCTCTCTCTCTCTCTCTCTCTCTCTCTCTCTCTCTCTCTCTTTATATATATATATGTGTGTGTGTGTGTGTGTATATATATATCTGTCTCTCTCTATAACTCTCTCTCTCTCTCTCTATAGCTCTATATATATCTGTCTCTCTCTATAACTCTCTCTCTCTCTCTCTCTCTCGCTCTCTATAGCTCTGTCTAAATCTAACTCTCTAACTCACTCTCTCACAGTCTCTCTAAATCTTTCTCTCTAAGTCTAACTCACTTTCTCTTTCTCTCTCTCCAAGTCTCTCTCTCTTTCTCCTCTCACTCTTTCTAACTCTCTCTCTTTGTAAATTACTCTCTCCAAGCCTCTCTCTCTCTCTCTCTCTCTCTTTTAACTCTCTTTGTAACTTACTCTGTTTCTCTCTCTCCAAGCCTCTCTCTCTCTCTCTCTCTCTCTCTCTCTCCTCTCACTCTTTTTAACTCTCTCTCTTTGTAACTTACTCTCTCTCTCTCTCTCTCTCTCTCTCTCTCTCTCTCTCTCTCTCTCTCTCTCTCTCTCTTCAACTCTCTCTCTTTGTAACTTACTCTCTCTCACTCTTTTTAACTCTCTCTCTCTCTCTCTCTCTCTTTGTAACTTACTCTCTCTGTCTCTCTCTCTCTCTATAATTGCATCAAACTCTCTTTCTCCAACTCTCTCTATAACACACACACACACACTCTCTCTAATTGTATCTCTCTCTCTCTCTCTCTCTCTCTCTCTCTCTCTCTCTCTCTCTCTCTCTCTCTCTCTCTCTCTCTCTCTCGTCCCATATGCTTCCAAGGCATTCCAAGGATGTTTAATATGACTTTCTTTCTTTATCTAACTCTCTCTCTCTCTCTCTCTCTCTCTCTCTCTCTCTCTCTCTCTCTCCCCCCCCCCTCTCCCCCCCCTCTCTCTCTCTCTCTCTTTATTTGTCTCTATTCTAACTCTGTGTCTTTCTCTTTCTCTCTCTTTAACTATCTTTAACCCTCTCTAACTTAGATAACTCTAACTTTCATTCTCTCTCTCTCTCTCTCTCTCTCTCTCTCTCTCTCTCTCTCTCTCTCTCTCTCTGACTCTATGACTCTCTCTCTCCTCTATCTATCTTTAAAGTCTTTCTACGTCTCTATAACTCTACCTAAGTCTCTAACTCTCTCTCCCAATATTTTCTATTTCTCAATCTCTCTCTCTCTCTCTCTCTCTCTCTCTCTCTCTCTCTCTCTCTCTCTGTGAAAAAAGTGTAAATTGATACTTTTGAAGCGTCTTTTAGGTGTTAAGTCCCATACAATCTTTTAAAATATAGTAATTGAGTTAGAGATGTGAAAGCAATCATGGTTTACAAGGACAAGCACATATAAGTTGGTTCATTTGGGCATTCCCAGTAGTCAACATCTCTCTCTCTCTCTCTCTCTCTCTCTCTCTCTCCCTCTCTCTCTCTCTCTCCATCTTTGTCTCTCTTTATCTTTATCTCTCTCTATATCTCACTTTCTCTCTGTATAACTCTCTCTCTCTCTCTCTCTCTCTCTCTCTCTCTCTCTATATATATATATATATATATATATATATATATATATGTATATATATATATGTATATATATAGATATATATCTATAACTCTATGTCTCTCTCTATAACTCTCTATCTCACTTTCTCTCTCCCTCTCTCTCTCTCTCTAAATCTAACTCTCTCTCTCTCTCTATCTCTTTGCCCACCGAACATGAAATGAAAAGATGCGAGCATGTTTCCAAGCATGTAGTACAAAACACACAATTATTAGAAGCAATCTGTCGCTTTCACAAAACTAGTTCCCAATGTAGGCCTCCAACTAGCATGAGCCATAGGAGCACCTTCCCTTGATATGGAATCTTAGACCACTAGCCCTATAAGATTACTTCCTTCCACCGGGACCTACTCTTCCTGATGTTCCATACCCTATTAGCCTTCTCAATAATCCAACGCCTTTCTTCCACCATCATATAGTACACTTCATTTGTTGTACGCTGGACAATGTCCCGAGGCTTTCTAAATGCCCAATCTAACCAAGGTTGCTCATCCTTCAACCGAGGAATATCACCAAATGGTGTAAATGCTACCCTCACCTTCTCCCGTAGCTGTACTCATCCACGTGGAACCCAAATATTGACGAATTTTCCAAAAGCCAATAAGCGACCTCTATGGAAAAACAAAGCATCCATAATTCTCACTAGTCCCAATCAAGCCATTCTATTGAATTTTGGCCACTCACCAAGTTTATGTCACATT
>NC_141051.1:16599264-16763727 GCF_041138505.1 Cibotium barometz
AAGGTTTGGCGCCCTCCTAGACTTTGGTTGGCGTTCACAGGAAGCAGTACGAGAGTAAGAGCTTCATCTACTCTTCCCCCCTTTGTGTTGGCTACTACACCCTTGTGGGAGCTCTTCGGGGCAATGGCAAATAAACTCTAATTGAGGAGCTTTCTTCGCAAGAGCAAAGCTACAGGGCAACTATAATGTTCATTGGATTCAAAATTTCGGGTCGAAAATGCATTTCGAGCATGTCTAGACCTCCGTTTTTTAGTTCGCAGTCATTCACAAGCACTGTGGGAGGTAAGTTTCGATTCTCTACAGAACTCTGTTTTTGGAACTGCATGAAGGGTGTTTGGTTGTGCTGACACTGTGTGTACTGCAAAGAGGTCTCAATGTTGCCATGGGGTGTATGTATGCAAATTGAGGTCACTAGTTGATAGTTTGGGTGTAGTATAGTACCACTGCAGAGAATACAGCAGTTTATGCAGGACAAACAAGAGTGCTATTTTTTGGTAAATTTATGTTGCAGACAAGATGTCAAATGATGGAAGAAACCAGATTGTTTTGCAGAGAAGCTTGACAAGAACAACTTCCATGCTTGGAGGTTTAGATTGACCAATTTTCTGATGGGAAAAGGTTACTGGGATTACATTGAAGGTGAACATGAGGAGGCACCAAAGATATCGGAGATTAATCCAACTACTGTGGATGCAAAAGAATTCAAGGATTAGAATCAAGGAGCAAGGAAAGACATGTATTGGTTTTCTTTCAGCATACAGGACACTATGATTGGGTATATACAGTATGCCAAGTCTATTAACCCATTCCTAGGGTTAACAAGATCTACCGCCATTATCTTATATCAAGGAGTCACGATAGATATACCAAAGGGTCATACATTCAAGATATGAAGCAATAGTGTCCAAAGCTACAACTTGGATGGGTTCTCATAATGGTGTGATGGAGGATTTATGGTGATTCCCGCTTTCAAGAGCGTGTGGTAGCAAGGTAGGATAAAGTCCTAAGTGATGTACTTCATGGATATATTATGAGAGTAGTCATTATAATAGCATTAGGTCTCTATGAGCCTAAAGAACCTAGCCAGCCACACTTTAAGTGAGTGTGAACACTTATGGCCATGCATATAAGTGAATATCTCTCATAATACAACATACTCTCCCATTGTGAAATTAATTCTTGCTCTTGCTAATCTCTCTCCCTAATGCATGCTAGTGAGTGTGTGTGAGTGAAGTGAGGTGAGAGGAGGAACGAGTACCCATAGTGCAACACGGCGGTATGACAACGCTCGCAGAGGAGGCACTGTAGAATTTCTTCTCAAGGAGTTGTAGAGCTTAGAGACCTCAAGGATTATAAGCTTGGCCTTTGGAAAGATCCTCATGACAGTTGCGGTTCACCACAGGTAATCTCTTTTTGGATGTGTTTCAAGAAAGGTTAGGGTGAGCCTTAACATTTTTGGTGCTGCCCTACAGGGGAGCCATCTGGCTTTTGAAAAGATCCTCATGACAGCTGTGGTTCACCACAGGTAATCTCTTTTTGGATGTGTTTCAAGAAAGGTTAGGGTGAGCCTTAACATTTTTGGTGCTGCCCTACAGGCCGAACAGGTAATCGGAATTATGGCCAACAGCAGCAACAACAACACTCCCAGAATACACAACAACAACATCAACAACACATAGGTGGAAGAGGCAAATTCAGAGGCAGGGGGAGTCAAAGAGGATGTGGAAATTGGCAAAGGCAATATAATGATGCACGTGAATGCTTTTATTGTGGTAAGCCTGGACATGTGCAGGCAGAATGTTATAAGAAGCAGACTGACATGCAAAATGGGAAAGTGCAGCAGAACAACTATGCATCCTCAAGCAAAAACAATGAGGATAATGAACGATTGTTTGTTATGCAGCATGTCGTGAATGCCATGTCTGAAAATGTTGAAGCAGCACAAAAAGATGATGTATGGTATGTGGATTCAGGTGCTTCGAACCACATGACACGTCATGGGGAGTGGTTCAATGAGATGAAAAACCTTGAAAGACCAGGTTTTGTGGAAACAGAGGATGACACTGCTCATCCAATTGCCCATGTTAGAGATGTGCCATTGTCTATGCAGGATGGCAAAGTGAAGTACCTTGCAGATGTACTTCACGTTCCGAACATAATAAAGAATCTGGTTTCAGTGGGCCCGATGATTGAGCAGGGTTTGTTTGCAGGTTCGGTTTAACCCTGATGGTTGTTATGTTGAAGACTTTAAAGACAAGTACAAGTTGGTTGCAAAAGGCAACAGAGTGGGCATAATGTTTACGTTGAATGTAGACATGCCTGAAATGAGTGCTGCGATGTTTGCAAATGGTTCAGGAATTGTTGCAGACACAGACATTTGGCATAAAAGAGTTGGACATGTGAATGTGTAAAGAATGAAGTCTATGCAGACTAAAGGAATTGTGACAGGGTTGCCAAAGTTTAAAGTGGAAGGTATGCAGAGAATATGTGAAGCATGCCAATTTGGAAAGCAAACAAAGCATGTATTTCCACGTAACAGATATGTGAGCAAAAATGCACTAGATGTTATGTATTCAGATGTATGGGGTCCTACGAAGACCATGTCTATGGGAGGCTGTAGGTATTATGTGACATTCATTGATGACCACACAAGGAAAGTGTGGGTATATTTCATGAAGGAGAAGTTCACTCACTTTCAGAATTTCAGAGTTTTGGTTGAAAAGCAAATAGGGAAATATGTAAAGTGCCTAAGGTCAGATGGAGGGGGAGAGTACTTCTCCAATGAGTTCTCTGAATTTTTGAAGAAGAATGGTATTCGGAGACAGTTTACATGCAGATACACTCCGTAGCAAAATGGAGTTGTTGAGCGAAAAAACAGCACATTGCTGAGATTGCGCGAGCATTGATGGAAGAGAAGAATATGCCGCATAGCTATTGGGCTGAGGCTGTTTCTACAGCAGTATACATCATGAACAGGACTCCAACTGCAGCCATACATGATGTAACTCCAAAGGAGAGGTTTACTGGTAGAAAACCTGATTTGTCTCATCTGAAAGTCTTTGGATGCATTGCATATGTGCATGTGCCAGATGAGCTAAGAACTAAGCTGGATCCAAAATCTGAAAAATGTGTGTTTATTGGATATTCCCTTGAGCAAAAGGGATACAGGTGTTATAACCCTGCTACACGTGAGTTGAGGGTAAGCAGGGATGTTGTCTTTGATGAGATGAGCAGTTGGTATGTGCTGAAAAAGAAGCTGTTGGGGCTGATGTGAGTGGAAGTGTGGTTGCACAGAATGCAGGTTAGCAATCACAGTCTTTGAGTGGACCAGGAGAGTCCTCATCTAGTGGGTCTGTTGATAGACCATGGAGTGGCAGGCTGCGTCATAATACCAGCAGTCCTGCAAATGTGATTAGTACATCACGTAAAGGAAAAGAGAAAGTGGTTGAGCCCCTTGGTATGCCTGACATTTTTGCAGGGCATTCTCATGTTGATGGAGAGTCTAGTGGCTCAGATATGAGCCTTGATGAGGAGCTTGGGATCCCAGCTATGAGAACACCTGGTGTAAAGAAGGCTATGGAAGCCATGAATGAAAAGCTGCGAAGATATGGGAGAGTGAAAAACCCTATGCAGAGGTTTACCTATGATGGTTATGTGGCACATCATTATGCATATATGGCAAAGGTTGTGCAGGTTGTAGAGCCCACATGCATTGATGAGGCTATTGGAAATGTGTGTTGGGAGAAAGCTATGGATGAGGAGATGGATGCACTATATGGAAATCGGACTTGGGATTTAGTGCAATTGCCTGAAGGCAAGAAAGCCATTGGATGCAAGTGGGTGTACAAAGTAAAACATAACAGTGATGGAAGCATAAATAGGTATAAGGCTAGATTGGTAGCCAAAGGGTATGCGTAGACATATGGCATTGATTATGAGGAAACTTTCAGTCCAGTTGCCAAGATGGCAACAATGAGAGTCGTGATAGCAGTGGCTACGTCAAAGCAATGGTCTTTACATCAGATGGATGTAAAGAATGCATTCTTACATGGGGATTTGCAAGAAGAGGTGTATTCTACGCATTATCCATTTCCCATTATCTTGATTAATGGTTTCCCATGAAAAAGATGTGGATTTGATGGTGATTTATGTGAGATTTGGTGTAGAATAGCTTTCTTTTTTATTTTTGAAAAGAAAGCCTTTTGCTTAATTTTTAGCTTAATTTGTTGTTTTTGTTGTTGTTATTGTGGTTTTTCATGTTCTTAGGGCTTGCACATAGTTTGTATTAGGCTTAGTTTGCATCCATTGCATCAAACAATGCAATAGAATGTAATTTTTAGTGAATATTAGCTCTCTTTAGTGTTAAACATAGAACTAAGATCATTAATTTTAGTTTAATTGTGTGTTTGTTGTTGAAGTTGTTTGGATTAGAGTGTTAGCAAGCATTAGGATTAGCTTGATATTTCAAAAAAAAATAAAACCATAAAAAAATCCTTGAATTTGACTAATTTCTCTTAATGGATTGGTTTTTGTCATTAAGGGTGATTAATCATGCTCAACATATAAAAAACTTAGTAAATGTGTTAATTGGGGTCTAAATTGATTATATGAGTAGTCGAAACTGGTGTTTTTGAGTGTTTTAAGAGCATCTAGATACATAAAAACACCTAATTACATCAATTTTTTCATTAATTAGAGAAATTTGACTCTCTTTACTTAATTTTATCTTAAAAGAGGAGATCACAATTAAGAGCCTAGTTAATTCCCTATTTTAGATTAATTTACACATTTATTAATACACAAAGATTAGCATTCCCTTGCTCTATCCAATGATGTGCTCAATTATGTGAATTAATTAGGGATTAGTGATTAATTGGAGTCCTTAATTAGTATAAAAGAGGAAAAGATTAATGAAAGAATTAATCTTGGATTAATTCTTAATCACTTTTTTACATAACTCATTAAAGCTAATGAGCATTCAATGAGTAGATGCTCATGAGTTGTCAAATTGTCCATTTTGGGATTCATTTATGAAGGGTGTAAGGGGTGTCATAAAAAGGTTGACTTTTTTGATTCCCACTTACCTTTTTGGAAAAATACCCATATCTCTTTCATTTTAAATTCAAAAAATATCCCCCCAAAAAGGAAAATTCATATTTCTCACTAGACCACAAAAAATTTTGAATTTAATTTTCCCGTGAAGTCCGGTTCACGCGTGAACCATTTTCTGCAACTTCACGGCCTAAGGGTTTACATCCTCGAAACCCGTGACCAAAAATAGAAATAAAAACAAATCAAATTTAATTTTCCCGTGAAGTTCAGTTCACGGCGAGACCCTTCGTTCACGCGACCCAAAAAAATCAAATTTAATTTTCCCGTAAAGTCCGAATCATGTGTGAACCATTTTCCGCAACTTCGTGACCTAAGGGTTCACGCTCTCGAAACCCGCACCAAAAAAAAATCAAATTTAATTTTTCCATGAAGTCCGGTTCACGGCGTGAACCGATAAGGGTTCACGGCATGAGACCCTTCGTTCACGCGACCTTTAAAAAAAACTCTCTGGAAAATACCCTTGTTTGAAGGCTCGTATCTTCTAAACCGTATATCCGATATGAAAGCTCTCTAAGGCTTCGAGCTCTTCAACTTTGGACTTGGCTTTCTGAAGTCAAAATCGATCATTTTGGCCTCCGACCAGTAGCCTTAAAATTCGACTCGAAAATCGAGGCAAAAAAAAACCAAAAACCAAAAACCACGAAAAATCGGAAAAAAAAACGCGAAAACGAACGACAAGCCATATTTGGGCTACTTTTTGACCCACCTTACTTTGGTCCCTTACCTAACATTCCCACGAATCCTATAGGTACCAACCCTTTCCTGGATGCTCACACCCTAGACATACTGACTAGTCTAAGAAGGGGGGTAGCCCAAGGACTCAGTGAGTCTCTCCCAATAATAGCACTTACATATGGCCTTAGTGACTCATACAAAAATACGATCGTACAAATTTTTAAAATTATGGGCGACGGAACAACAGACCCTGTTCAATTCATTCAAATATTTGAACAGAGATGTGAAGCCTTTGGAAATCCCAACTGCCCCACTAAGGTACATGCATTGAACCTATGCTCAGAGGGAAGAGCTAGTCGATGGTTCATCACATTGATGCCAGTGATCAAGACCAACTTCAAAACCTTGAAATTAGCCTTTATACATGGCTTTTCTAGACAAGGTTATCGGTGATGGAGTGTAGCAAAAACAAAACTATATTCAATTGAGAATCAACCAAATGAATCCATGAGAGATTTTATCCTTTGGATAAAAACTCTTGGACTCACGATGTGAGTCATGGGAAAAATTAAACGATTCTCAATTGAAGAGATGTTTCATGATGGGCTTGAAAAATAACAGCTTACACAAGTTGATCATTATATCCAATCCGGAAACATTCGATCAATGTTATAAAAAAGTAATACGTTTAGATAACATGCTGGAAGATGATCATGGAAAAAAATTAAACGATTCTCAATTAAAGAGATGTTTCATGATGGGCTTGAAGAATAACAGCTTACACAAGTTGATCATTATATCCAATCCGGAAAGATTCGATCAATGTTATAAAGAAGCAATACGTTTAGATGACAACATGTTGGAAGATGATCATGCTACGAGGTGTTCCTCATCTAAACCAAGTGAAGCAATGGCCAAACAAAGGATGAAAGTGAATGGGAATATGAAACAGAAATAAGATTTGAAAGCTAAAACAAAAACTGAAACATCCATGGTTCCTTTGGAAGATTCTATCATGGTATGGTTGGATTCCCCTACAGGCAATGATGTTAAGCACAAATGCGCATTGATTAGTTCTCGTGCTAGTCATAACATCATGACAATAAACACTTGGGTGTCATTGGAACAACCTAAACTCATCCTAATAGACAATAGTCTTGCAAGAGGAGCCAATGTACAAAACATTGAAGCTCTAGGTTACTTTAACTACACTACTCAAACAATCGATAGCGATATGGAATTCACATTCCATGTTACCCTAGATTCCCTTGAGTATGATGTTATCCTTGGTGGAACTTTGATAGGTGAATCGTTGCATTCAATAGATGAATCCATGCAAACAATCACCTTGAACACTTCTGCAGGCAATGTACAATTGCTATTACGAGAGGAAGAGACCTTGGAGGAGTTGGAACTTCCAATATATCTTACTGAAAAGATTCCTAGGATTCTGGTTGGATTGGAAATTTCCCATAAAATCACCACAGCTCAAGCACAGCTTTATCCAACATGAGAACACAATCTCATGGCCCTTGAGCTATGGGATTTGTTAGGTCAACCAACACTCACAGCCTATCCAGCTCAAGCACAGCTTTATCCAACACGAGAACACAATCTCATGACCCTTGAGCTATGGGATTTGTTAGGTCAACCAACACTCACAGCCTATCCAGAAAGAATAAACTTTACACAAGACTTGAATATGCCATGTTTGGGGTACTTTGAACATACAATGTATATTGAAACTAACCCCCTTACTTGCAAGTTTTTTTGTGGTTGAGTATGTGATGGAAGAAGATTTGATTTTGGGACATAAATGGACAATTGTTGCCCAAGCACCACTGTGCTTTGCTAGTGATAGAGTCGTCATGATAGTCAACAACAAAAAGATGACAATACCATACTACAAGGAAGAGAATCCAACCTTAATGGATTTCTATGATGCTGCTGAATGCAAAAAGTTACAAACCTCTTCCATATAAGCCCCTCTACACAATAACCTACCATATGCGTCTACAACCGACTCCGTTAGAGCATCTACTCCTTCAACCCCATCCTCATCGACAAAGTTTGATGCCAAAACCTCACAATCAATAGCTATTCCTGAAGAAGTTCCCACAGCTCAACCTTCTATCTCCAACAAGGAACTCAAAAGAAAAGCCACGGAGCCTATGCATCTTTATCGACAAACCTCACCAAAAGAGACAACCACATGCTTGAAAGCCTCGTCATCATCAAACATCCACTCCACAAGAGACTGTAGCCTCATCATCGTCAAAAATACCCATGAATCTCAAACCTTCTCTTGCTTGCACTCAGCCCTTAGCATGAACCATGCTGTGACACCATGAAAAAATGCAGTGGAGAAGAGATATTGAGCTCTTGCAAGCACACACACACCCACACAAACCCTAGAAGAGAACACACATTGAGGTGAGAGGCTAAAAATTCTTCTTCTTCTTCACACAATAAAATAGGTCTACAAAGAAGATAAAGTGACTAACACATATAATAAAGTATATGCCAGTGGTCCATAATGTGAACACGCTAAGAGGAGTGGGTATGTGTGGACTAGTCGTGTAGTCTAGCTGTAGAATCTTTGGTGAAGATATGTCAGTGCCAGCTACCAAACTTGTCAGTGATGTGAATGTCGAACAGTCATGCAGGCGCCTCATGAGTGTCAGCTCATATTGAGCTTGACATCTCAACACACGTCCACATCGATGCCTCTGCTTTTGCTGTTGGATGTGTGCTTGCCCAACCGAGTGAGCACAAGATGGATTTCCCCATCAGCTTTGCTAGCCGCCAACTCAATGATGCTGAGAGAAATTATACCACAACCGAGAGAGAAGGGTTGGCCATGGTCTACACTGTTAAGAAGTTTTTCCATTATCTTCTGGTGACTAAATTCATTTTCTTTATGGACCATCAAGCTCTTCTATACCTGGTAAACAAGCCCTGTAGTACGACAGGTAGAATCACCAAGTGGCTACTTATCTTGCTTGAGTTTGACTTCAGTGCTATAGTGAGGAAAGGCTTATAGCACGTTCTCGCGCCGCAGACAACATGTCAGGGATCCCTAATGGTGGCAAGCCGCTCATGGGAGTCGAAGATGATTTACCAGAACTGCCCTGTTCCAACTATGCTTAATTCCTAAATGGGGTGAGGAGGTAGCACACTTTTGACCCAACTACTTACTAGTGGATCCCCTCCTAAACAAAGACCGTGTGCTCATCGTCTAATTAAACAGGCAGCCCCCTACCAACTCATTGCAGGACAACTCTATAGGCATGGAAAGGATAAGATTCTTAGATGTTATATCCATGAAGACGAATATGTCTTCCTTCTAGAATAGGCTCACTTTGCCTATGCTAGTGGGCACTTTGCAGTAGATATCACTACACCATGCAAGGTCTTAACAGCCGGGTTATGGTGGCCAACCTTAATGGAGGATGCAATTGAGTATGTCAAGCAGTGTGATGAGTGCCAATGTGCGGAAATTCCCTGCTTTAAGGATAGTATACCCGTGAATCGTGTAGTATCCTTGAAACTAGTTGAGAAATGGGGCATCGATTTCATTGGACCCATCAGTCCAGTAGCTAGATACACCCAAGCTAGATATATAATTGCTACCACGGACTATTGCTCTCGGGCTACCCATAAAGTTGATGTGCGATCGACTGCCAAATTCCTTGATGAATCAGTTATCACATGATTCGGTTGTCCCCTTGAACTCATTAGTGATAGTGGGACACATTTCATTAATGAGGTAATCCAATTTCCTTCAAAACAATTCCTTGTCACTCACAGAAAGTTCTCCCCCTATTACCCACAACCGCCGATGGCCAAACAGAAAGTACGAACAAAGTTTTGTGTGCCATTCTGACCAAAACTGTGGAGGCTAGCTGCAAAACAATTGGGAACAAAAGTTACCGGCAGCACTTTGGGCTTATAGAACTTCCTACAAGGTAACCAATGCTACCCCCTTTAGTTTAACCTATGTGAAGTGGCCATGCCAATGGAGTTCTTGGTCCCCAGCTTACGTATCACTGCAAGAGAAGCTCACAGGAAACGTCTTAGCTTGTTGACTTTTTGAGCTTGAAAAGCTCGATGAAATATGTCTTTTAGGGTATACAACATGATCGTTAGAAGCTAAGGCACAAACAATTGTTTGAAGACCGGCTAAAAGATAAAAAAATGAATGAGGACATGGTCCTCTTATTCAATACAAAGACACACAAAAAGAATCTCAAGATTAGAGGCTTAGGACCCTCCTTGGTCATTGAGATTACCCCACAAGGTGCTGTGTACATCGAGACACTTGATGGTGTTGAAATGGATGGTTATTTCAATGGTAGCAAACTAAACTGCTACTATGGACATCTCTCACCGAGGCCACCTTAAGAGCAATCCACAATTAAAAACAACATAAAAAGGACTATGAGAATATGAAACAAGCCACCCAACAAGAGTCTAAAGCGAGGCAAGCCAAGCTTCGATAGAGACAAATCATGGTCAACATGGCCCAAGTGGTCGACCTCAAAGAAGAGGAATGGGAGGTGAAGCTTGCTCGGTTGTGGATAGGAATGACCACCCTAACGAGCTTCGTCCAAAAATTAGCTCTTGTAAACATAGGGGCTAATTACAATTTAATGCCTCATGAAACATTGTGTTCCCTCGGGGAACCTACACTAAAAGATACCCCTGCCATAGTCACCATAGTGGCATCACAACATATTCATTATTTAGGCACAGTCATTGCCTCTCACACCCTCCCCACCACCACACTCGGTAGCAACCCACTCCAACATCCCCCCAATCACACAAGCTGCCAATCCACCACCAAAAACTAACTGCATTAATACTTCTAATTGTACTAACATATGCACAGGCACACCTTATCCAACTTGGGTGCCTAAGAAGATCCTAACTGCACAGGGTTTTTATGAGGGCATTGTGGATCCCTTGATGATCCAAATTCCACCCTCATCCACTAGCACACAAAGCTTATCATCCCCCTTATAGGCAACCAATTTGCCAATCGCAAGCCTATAGGGTACAGGACATATGCCGATCCAAATGCTCAACACGACATCCCTGTCATCAATCAAACCCTGACCACAACCAACCTTCAAATGGATTCCCAAACCTCTACTACAAGCCCAACACTTTTATGAGGGCAATTGACATATTTGGATCCCCAAATTACCCCAACCCCAACTCCCACCTCCTATCACTAAGTAGTCACCGACCTTTCAATGGAAACCCAAGGTGGCCTCCGCCACAAAGACTACCCAAGACAAAGGAAAGAAGAAGCTTCACATAGACACTCTAACTCCCATTCTCCCACTGTTGATAGACCTTAACAATGATATACCCTCAATGTCAGTGCTTCCTCCACCCATTATGGTAAGGCTACCTCGAAGTACGCTTTTTGGAGGAGTTTTGTCATGTCTATTGTCGGAAAGACACGTGTTTCTAGAATGGTGCTTGAAGTTCTTCCATGTCTTTGTATTGAGTGCAGGTATCAAAAATTGGAGGACATTTTGAGGAAAGTGTTTTTGAAACAATAGGCAACTGCATATAACAGGTGTCTTTTATGAGGAGTCCTGTGATACATAGTCAAATGGGAAGTCAGGTCCAAACCTATCTTCTTCAAAAACTTGACTACATTCTGGGAGTATATCTTGTATTCAATGCCAATAATTCACTGATGTTGGATGATAATAGATACAAAGTCCACCATAATCCAAAGGGCACATGGATGATAGTGCAGAAGTTAGAAAACCAATCAAAGAAAGAGCTTAACACATTTATGTTGGAAGATCTGAAGACTTGGCTATGGTTGTAGCTTCAAAATGAGGATCTCTATTGTTACATAGCTAAAGATGCATTGTTGGTAGAAGAGGACCCCTTTAGCAATGATGTAGAGTATTTCAAAGTGAGACTAGAAGAGGAGGAGACGAGGGCACTCCAAATGGAGGTAAATAGGGAGGCAAAGGAGAATGAGAGACGAGAGGACAACAAAGATGGATAGAAGAAGATAGATAAAGATAGGCTGAAAGAGAGATGAACCCCACTCTAAAACACAATACAAACGTCCAACAATGAAACAACAATAGTACCTAGAATTTTGTGAATCTCTCTTTGTCCCTAATTGTTATATGTTTCATATGTTTGTGATAAGTGAGCAACACAAAATGAGATGAAGAAGGTGTTAATTAGTAGTATACTATATACAGACATGTATTAATCAACAATTTTCAGATGTTTACATAGGGCTACTAGGTGTTAATTAATAGTTTGCTAGGTGTTAGTTAGAAATCTACCTTATTACAAATAAGCAATATGCCTTATACAAATAGGTGTTAATTAGAAATTTGCAAGTGTTTACTAAAGGCTAACATGTGTTAGTTAGTTTGCCATATGTCAATAGGTGTCAATTAGCAATCTAACTTATTTTAATTGGTGTTAATTAGTAGCCTACATTATTTCAACATGTGTTAATTAGTAGCCTTCCTTATTTCAATAGGTGTTAAGTAGCACTCTGCTACTGCCAACTATAATTCTAGTGTGTGCTTAGTCAACCCTAACAGGTATTAATTAACAGTCTACCTTATATCCAAATGTGCTAATTAGTAGTTAGCAATTGTTTACAGGTGTTAGTAGCAATAAAGATACAACAATAAAGGTAGGAGTTGGAACATCAGCAAGAAAGAACACAACTTGATAGAAAGTAGTATTACTAATCAAATACTTTTACATTTCAAATACCAAATGGCATACTATTATAAATCGATTCATAGGTTTTTGAAGTGATTGTAAACATTTTCCTTGTTCTTGGAATAGGCATCATTGGTATCTTGATACATATGACAAGATGTGAAAGTATTACAACTATAGGGGCATTTCTTAGGAGTTTAAAGGATAACCAATCCATTCGTTTATAGAACAAACCCTTGATGGTATAGGACCCCTTTGCAATTTCTTTTTTCCAGTGTCAACATATGTCTCTATGGCTTGCTTTTGCAGCTGACCAAGTAGAAATCAACACCTTCCTCATTGTCAGCCTCAACATTTATTCCCAACACATAAATGTGAACTTAAAACATCATGATGACCTTCCTAGAAGTTTCTTCATCATATACCTCTCCATCATTTATGGCATCACTTGAATCACTTAAGGGCACTAGAGTGTGATAATCCCAAGGTTGCACATGTTTTTTGGCACATTTTTTCCATTACCCATACATGCAAGCACCACAAACGCACAAAAGTTGTTTGATTGCAAGACCTATAGATTCCCGTGGTTTGTGACCATGAACAACATGCAGTGAACGTGAATTTAGAATAGCTTCACAATTCCACTTAACCTCCCTATTCACATCCCCTACTTTGAACGCCCAAAACACATGAGCAACTTCCCTTTCCTTGTTGGAAGGATAGGATGCTTCAGCTCTTTGGAGACAAGTTGGCCTTCAAGAATAACACTACATTTGTTGTGCACTTTAGAGTTGCACCATCTTTCTTTAAACTATTCATGCGTCAATGTTCTTTTTACAATTTCACCAGCCCCATCATGCTCTCCTTTACTATGACCACTTGCCAAGAAGTTCCACATCATCTTCATGACTGTTATTCCAACATACCTTATAACAAAGTAAAAGGGTCTACGAGCCTTGAACTGTGAGGTAGCCTCATCTGATCACACCCAATGCCTTTGGGCACAATCCCCTATTTTTGTAACCACTTTGCATGCAATAAGAAACAATGTTGAACAAAGAGTGTGTCATGGGGGGACTCTATCATCTGAAATGTAGAAGTGGTAAGTTTTAATGACTTCACCTTGCTAATGATAGTAAGATATGTGGACCAATATTGTCACTTGTATAGAATGCCAACGTATACTCTGAATCTCATTTTTCTCCTTAAAGGCATAGTTCTACAAAGTCCACTATCGATGTAACCACATCAGGAACGAACTTGAGAATACACTCCTTGAATTGTAGACCTTGCTAACGTGCAAGGTAGTTGTGTTGATGAAAAACTTAACCTTTCTCTTCAACAATAGAAGAAACTCATGACATTGCATTTCTTTACACACAAGATCTTTTCCCTACTTGTCCCAACTATCTCCACGTATTCAAAAACCTTCACAATAATACTCCTTTCTTCCTTGTTTCTATCTCAAGGGGGCAAAAAATATCAGTTTCTTCACACCACACTCTTTGCAAGTGCCCATTAGACACCCCCACTAGTGGAAGGCTTCCTTAAGCTATTTTGAGAAGATTGTTGACTCCCAACACCAGAAAGATTGCCGACTCCCAAATCTAGCGTGATGCCTATGAAAGTATGCAAGGAAGTTGAACATCCTTGGTTGGTATCACCACTTAAACAAACTGTGCACTTGCATTGACATGAAGCTCCATGGAGCCTAAAGGAATGACATCACATCTGGTTGTAAGCATATTTTTAAAAAGACATCTGCATGTGGTATTCACAATAGCACATATATCTGTCCTTTAGTTTGTGGACAAAAAAAAGGCTTAAGTGACTCAAAAGATCGCTGAATTTTCACATTTGGATGTTGTTCTTTAAATAGATCTGTGTGGAAGAACGCAACCTACCACTAGCAAAATGCTACAAATTTTATTTAGTACATATATGATTGTAGAAGTGCTAATAGCCCTTTAAGTTTCAGGTGCTAGTTAGCACTCAAAGCTACATCATATGCTAGTTAGTACATAGAGTTGTAGGTGTTAGGTAGGATTCAAAGATGTAGGAGCTACTTCACACTTAGAGCTACATGTGCTAATTAGCACTCAAAGTTGTAAGTGATAGTTAGCAATCAAATATGCAGGTGCTAGTTAGTACTCAAAGCTACTACTGCTAGTTAGCACTGAAAGCTACATGCGCTAGTTAGCACTCAACAGTAGGTACATGTGCTAGTTAGCATTCAAAGATGTAGCACTCAGAGTTGTTGCAGTAGGTGCTAGTTAGCCTTCAAAGCTATAGCACTTAGAGTTGTTATAGCAAGTGAAAGTTAGCACTCAAATATGTAGATGCTAGTTAGCACTCATCACACAGTAGTTGCAGTAGGTGCTAGTTAGCACTCAAAGCTACAGGGGTGCTAGTTAGCACTCAAAGCTATAGGTGCTAGTTAGCACTCAAAGCGGCAAGTGCTATGCAGCACTCAAAGCTACAGGTGCTAGTTGGCATTCAAATCTCTAGGTACTAGTTATCACTAAGAGCTACTAGTTAGCACTACGATCTACTAGTTAGCTCTAGGTGCTATAGTTAGCACTAAGAGATGCTAGTTAGCAGTAAGAGTAGCTAGTTAGCAGTAAGAGTAGCTAGTTAGCATTAAGAGCTGCTAGTTAGCACTCAAACCTATAGGTGTTAGTTAGCACTTAAAGTTGTAAGTGCTAGGTATGACTGAAAGCTCTAGGTGCTAGTTAGCATTCATAGCTCTAGGTGCTAGTTAGCACTAAGAGCTCTAGGCGATGCTAGTTAGCACTCAAATCTAGAGTAGTTGCTAGTCACCTCTTGGTGCTAGTTTGCTTTAAGAGCTGTAGGAGCTAGTTAGCACACTCAGTGCTGCATGTGCTAGTTAGCACTCAGAGCTATAGGTGCTAGTTAGCACTCAAAGATGCATGTGTGCTAGTTAGCACTCATAGGTGCAGGTGATAGTTAGCACTTAAAGCTGAAGATGCTAGTTAACACTCAAAGCTACAAGTGCTACTTAGTACTCAAAGCTACAAGTGCTACTTAGTACTCAAAGCTACAAGTTCTAGTTAGCTATATAAGAACTCAAGCTACAAGTGTTAGTTAGAATTCAAAGCTACAGGTGCTAGTTTTTAGCACTTAAAGATGTAGGTCTTATGCTAGCTAGCACTAGTAATATAGGTCTTATGATGGTAATTAGCAATATTAATATAGGTCTTATGCTAATTAGCACTGATTTTTAAGGTCATACCTTAGGCTTATCAAGAAGATGCACTAGGTGCTTAATGTAGCTCTTTATTCCAACTCTCATTCGGCAAACATCCTTCTTGTTGGGAGACCCACATGTCTCTCATTCCCAAAAAGATTACACCTTTTCCTTTATTTCTTTAGTAATTTGGCTAGAACAATGTTGCTTCCAACACGCAACCAATGAGAATAATCCATTTTCAGCATTAAATTGAGCATGTGCTCGTGACCTTGTCAAGTATGGGGTGCACTTATTAACTTGAAAGTCTCTTGAGACTTTTGAAACACGCATGTCTTGAGTTGAGTTCATCAACTCAAGACATGTCTTGAGTTGAGTTCATCAACATTGACAATATGCTTTGCTTAAAAACCAGGCAATTGAATTTTGGCATGGGCACTATGAAGAGATGGTTTGCCTACGGAGACCCATGTTTCTCGCAAAAGATTGTGGCTAGCTATGGGAGACAGTAAGGCATGTTTTCATTGCATATTTCTACCAAAGGGAAAATCTAGCCATACCCAAAGGGAGGTAGTTTTGTGTTGGGGAGCTACGCTTATACTCACGGTGTTAAGAGAGGCAATGGCCTTGTAGGGTTCATGAAGGTATTGGCCATTTGGGAGCATAAATTGCATGCCGAGTTTGCTATCAGGGATGGTATCAAGTGTAACCATTTTCATCGAGTCATGGATGGTCGACTTCATCAATATTGACAGAAGCGACTGTGTATGGCACCCTCGCTTCATCAAGGGCTTAATGACAAGCCTTGCAAACAAAGAGATCGTTTCTCCTAGCGGTGGTCATAGAGTCTTCGGCAAAGGGGCCTTTGGCCATGTGATGTGAGTGCCAGATATATAAATTTACTTTGAGAATTTGAGTCCCTTTGCATAGGTAGACATGATGTGGGTCCCAATCATGGATCAGTTGTGTTTGCCGCATGAAGGCTCTGCCCAAGATGGTGTCATAGGCGGTGTTGCGAAAGTCCATGACTACAAATGTGAGGTTGAAGGTCATGTCACGGACTTTTACCTTGAGGTCATGTGCTAGGCCTAGGAGTCATGTAGACTTCCCATCTACAAGCTTTGTCATCAATGTGGTGGGATCAAGGCATGTTTGGCACAAGTTTTTCGAGCACATTCTTGTGAGAATGCTTATGCCAATACCTCCATTCAGGATGCCTTTGACCACATGTCCATTATAGGAAATGGGCAGGGCTGTGTTTGTGTCATCACCTTCAAATCATGGCCCAACACATTTACTCGAATTGTTGGCGTGCCTTTTGGGTTGTGGGTTGTGGTGATGGAATCGTTCAGGATGATGGGGCTCAGATTCATCTGAGAATCTGAGTTAGCTCTCTCCTCCATGGAAACCTGGAGTTTTTGTTTCATCTAATCTCTAAGGCCATTCCATAAATGTGGATTTCCTTTTAACAAGGTTCCAATGGGAATCTGGATTTGGGAAGAAAGGAAGGCTGAGAGGTTGGCAAGGTCATGTTGATGAGGAGCTTCCGTAAGTGCAGGGCCTTGATCACAAGGTGGACCAGCAATGATATATGGAAGTTCAATGTGGTCCTTATTTCATAGCAATGGAGGGTAAAATACTTCATCAAATTTTGTGTGGGCACCTCGTGAATCTTTGTCGGACTTTGTGTCACTGTTTGCATCCAGTTGCTCGATGTGAATGTGGGATTTGGGCTTGGCCTCCTATGGAATAGGCATTGGAGGATTAGGAGGCATAGGTGGGGCAAGATATTTGTTTGTCAATGTCATATTGGCGAACGGGTCTTCCTCGGCCTTGAGCATAAGCGGGGGCTCTTCCCTTACCTCATGCGGAGGTTCGAGTTCTTGGCTCAAACATTGAGTAGGTATGGGGGATGACACACACTCAAGTACAGGGTCAAAGGTCAAAAAAAAGGGCGGTGGTTCAAGTAGAGCCTGGTAGTACTCTACCAATGCTTGGGCCTCTTGAAGATGTTGCTTCTCGAGGATGGCATTGGGATAATTGACTAGCCGTTTTTACTGTTTGGTGAGTTTTTGGGGGGCTACATGGGGGAGTGGAATTTTGGCACGATTATTGCTCCCGGTCGGAGGAGGAGGATGTGGTATTTGTTGAGCTAGTGCAGATGCTAACCCGATCATCATCTTGGCGAATGTGCTTAGAGCATTGTTTCTTTTTGGATGTGGCCTTCTTGAGTTTGGCCTATAACTGTGTGACGACATTCAATAGGACAATTGCTATCTTCCCATGTTGAACAATCAACATGTTGAGGGATGGCATGCCTTTGACTATGGAGTGAGAAACTAATTGCAAAGGAAAATCCTTGAAGTAATGGTCGATCCTACAGCCGTGACATTGTGGTGTCAGTGGAAGGCTTTTCTTCTGAGGGCATTCAACCACTCTATGGGGTCCGTGTGGCAGAGGAAACATTAAAGAGGTGGCTTCACTCGGGTGCATCGATAGTGTGCACAATTGGTTTAGGGTCCATGTGAGGCATTGTCAAAGGAATATGATGTGTTATTGGTGCCTGAAGGCTGGAAGAGTGCATGGGCTCCAAGGGTTTAGCAATGGACCTAGTTTGAATCTTTCCATGATGGTCAATGGGGTTTACCTGGAGGGAGGCAACAGTTGGAAAGGAAACATGGGCATTGGAGAAGTTTGTGGTGGTACTATGGGTGAGTGGTTAGTTGGGGTTGATGCTACCAGTAATACATGGTGACCGGGAGGAGAGGAGGGTAATGTTACAAATGAGCATTGGATTGTCATTAGCACGGTGGCCAATTGCATGGAATAGCATTCTCGCATGTTGTCATCAAGAAAGATCACGCTTGATCAAAGGTGGAGGGGTCATTGACCAACATGTGGTCGTCGTGAAGTCTTGGATTGTGCATGCTCAGAGGAAACGTTCCATTAAGTGCTTGTCACTCAACTCTCCCTCTCTTCGCAATGCGAATCAAGGTACTTAATGTGTGCATTGTAGTCACGTAAGGTTTCCTTTGGTTTTTGTTCCAATTGGAACAGTTGGATGACCGGGCTCCTTTTGGGCCCGTAGGGTGAAAAACCAAGAATGAAGGCCTCTCTCACTACTTTGAAAGTGCTTGTACCGAGGTTCCAAGGATTGGAATCATTGCACTGCTTTGCCTTCAAGGCTCAGTCCAAGGAGATGGACTTTGGTTGCATCATTAAAAATTTCAAATGCCTGACAGATTTGGTTAAAGACCTTTATGTGGAATACAGGGTCTCCAACTTTGTGGAATTTTGGCAGAGGTTTAAAATTTTTTTCCCACATGGGTTTTGTATGTGAGGTTTATGGGTGCAATCGTTGGGCCCTCCCCTTCCTAGAGCTTGTGCTAAGCTTGGAATGTCAAGTTGTGGCTCAAGGGGAGGTGGGACGTGGTGGGTAGATCTGCTGTTAGTAGAGGGGGATATACGTGGATTGCGTGGGGTGTCTATTCATTTTAGGATGCATCTATGGAGGTGCACCACTAGATGAGGGCTCTTTATAAATTATTTCGCCCTTACGGCCAAACCTGTGGCGTGGCGACCACATGTGAATGTGCAATGGTAGGGGTGTCGCACAATGGAATGGGGGCATTGGGGGCATGCAACCATGATTGAAAGGTGTCCACAGTGTGCGGGGAAGCTTAGAAAAGCTTTAAACGATACGCGTGCAGACTTGAAATAGGAGTTTTGGCTCTCTTTTGCCTCGCGCACGTGAACGCACCCTTAAAAACACTGTTGCAAACAAAAAAGGTAATATTTCAAAGATTCCATCAAAAAAGTTTAGTTTTTTATCTCTTTTTAAAAAGTGGTCTATGCATGCGTATAACACTGCAAAAAACGATAATATTTTGGCCACTTTACACATTTCTTACAAAAATGACATGAAAAAGAAGACTTCATTTTGTTTACTTTTTGAGATTATAATTGAAAATCTAACTTTCAAGAAACATGCCAAAGTAGAGACAATGTTTATTATTTCCATCTTCAATCCATTAAAAAAATGATACAACTGTAAAAAGAAGCTATTTTCTAAACATATAGCTTATGGCATAGTTATGGTTCCTCACATAATCATTGCTACACCATCACTAGTTGTTGTGCCTTTCCCTAAGAAGGTAGACGAGGCATCCTCTTCTCTTCGCTATCCACAAATACATTTTTTTCTTCTATGTGTACACTTGAAGCTTAGACTCTTTGGGTCATCTGCCATGTTAGCATGATTGAGGATGTTCTACAGAGTGCAACTATTAAAAACTATTTATATAATTATATTATAGAAGCGTTATCTTGATACAATTATTATCTTAATTATAAAACCCTATTTTAGCTCTTGAGATGAGAGTAGTATTAAAATCTATTTTGAAGCTATTAAGTATCACAATTTCTTAATTGATAATATATACTTTTTTTAAAAAGAGTTCATTATGTATAGATGAATTTTAAAATATCATGAATAAGATATTTAAAAGTTCTCTAATTTTGAAAAATAATTACACACTCATTTTTATAGAAGATGTGTCCTTGATGTGACAAAAAATGGTTAAATGGTAATTTTAGTTATTAAATGAGTTTAGAAAGTATAAAAAAGCTTCCTTTAAGAAACAAAAGTTTATACTTTCCAAAATACTTTTTTGTAAAATATCAAGTAGGGACTTAGGTTCGAATCCTATTGGTTACTACACATAGTAAGGATGCTTTAGCTACAACATTTGCGGCCAACTTAATGCTGAATAAGAACTTCTCAGCTAAGAGTTGATGTTTTCCATCAACTTGATACAAAACATCAACTTCAACGAAAATTTGATGTTTTGCATCAAGTTGATGTAAAACATTAACTTTATATTCAAAGCATTAACTTTCTATGAAAAAGATCAACTTTTTTACAATACTTGATTTTTTTGTATCAACGTTATGCAAAACATCAACTTCCCACAAAACTTGATGTTTTGCATTTTGTATCAACTCGATGCAAAACATTAACTTTTAGGCTAAAAGTTGATAATTTACATCGAGTCGATGCAAAACATCAACTTTTCCACACAACTCGACGTTTTGCATCAAAGTTGATGCAAAACATCAACTCTACCACAAAACTTGATGTTTTGCATCAAGTTTCAAATGCTCTGGAGAAGAAAGTTGGAGGATTGGAGGAAGAAATCGTTAAAACGGGTCATTTATGAAAATCGATCTCTGATCCTCTAACTTTCTTCTCCAGAGCATCTGAAACTTGATGCAAAACATCAAGTTTTGTGGTAGAGTTGATGTTTTGCATCAACTTTGATGCAAAACATCAAGCTGTGGTAGAGTTGATGTTTTGCATCAACTTTGATGCAAAACATCAAGTTGTGTTGAAAAGTTGATGTTTTGCATCAACCTTGATGTAAAACATAAACTTTAGGGGGACTATTTTTCTTATCTTTGAAATATTTTTACATTTTTATGAGAATTATTTTTATTTTTATCACCAACAAATTTGTAAAAGCTCATTCCAAATAGTAGATAATAGCCAATAAAATCTCAATGTTTTTAAAGAAAACTTATAAATCATAGAATTAAAGAAAAAATATACCTAGGATAAGGTGATATAGGTAGAACATAGGTTTACGGGCGGCTAAGGACCTAAAAAACACATATGGTCGCAACCTTTGACTACGAATTTGAGAGGAGGTCATTAAAAAAAATGCTTGTCTATGTAACTATGTAACCTTTGTATCATAAATAATATCGATACATAGTAGACGCCAAAAAATCATGATAACAGAAGAGCTAGATGAGATAATCCATGATGACTTGTAATCCATTGGTTTTAATCCAAATGTGCAAGGCTCCATTGATTTGGAATACCACGAGTCGATCGATTCACTAATCCTGATTTTTGTTCTACAATTCAATTTTAAAGCTGAAGAACTATAAGTACATACACGTGGTGCGACCATCTATGTCGAGGAGTGGGATGCATGTGAGCCTGGACTCGGCCATGCCTATGTGTAGTAGTATGCTCTCCAGTATAGGGGACCTTGAATCTACCATCATCGTGAAAGCTCCAAGCTCTTCTCTACCACCATTCCAGAAGCCCTAAGCTTCTCTCTTTTCTCTTTGTACACAAAGACAATGTCGCGAGCGAAGATTGTATCTCTCAACATCCTTTGCATGTCCTCCAAATAATTATAACCAGAGTTCATTCTACACTACCCCCTTAGACATACCATCTCTCAACATCCTTCACATGTACTCTAAATAATTATAACTAGATCTCATTCATACACTACTCAACATCCTTTGCATGTCCTCCAAATAATTATAACCAGAGTTCATTCTACACTACCCCCTTAGACATACCATCTCTCAACATCCTTCACATGTACTCTAAATAATTATAACTAGACCTCATTCATACACTACTCTTAGATATACCATCACCTACATTCATGATAATGGCTATCTGGATCAAACATCAACATATGCATACTGTGAATTCTTGCCACCACCACATATGTACATGATATAGGCTACAATTGCTTCCCGCCACCCTTATCCATATTGTATAACAAAATTTTCCTTCATGAAAACAAATGCCTATGTGGGTCAAAATTTACATCCATAGGCTATATAAAGTCTGCCTCTAAGATTGTCCTGCCAAAAAAATATTTCAATTTTATACTCTTTTAACATGCTTAGGTTTTCTCAGAGCCTCCATAGTTACCATCTTCTACATATATATATGAATACAAGTCTACTTTTGCACACCTATAAGTTGACCTCTTTAAACTCTTAGCATTGGTTGTATATTATGCCCACTATCTGCTTATAAATAATAGAGCAAATAATTATGTCATGCAAACTGTCAAGGTAAGTATATACTAAAGGCTTTACTATTTGGGTCTAGAAATAGACTCAAGGATGTTTGTAGATTTTTTCATAAATTATGCAGCTTATATTGTTATGTATTCTAATATTGTTTGAGTACTTATTAAATAATGTGCATATTTAAGCATAGTGGTAGAATTTGTCCCAAGAAAGTCCATTAAAAAAGTGTCTTACATTCATGAAATTTATAAAATAAAATTTTATTTGAAAAAGGTTGATATTTCTTTAAGTTATGTAGACTCCTATGTCATTTTGTAAGTCAACTTTATTTTTATGTCACAAACAACAGCAGTTTATAAATCTACGAAGGTCACACGTGTTCTTAATCTTGAAAAAAATAGCAAAATTCAATTAATTTTTAAATTTATACATGGAATTCTAGATGTGTTTTCAAAAAACTATGTTTTTAAGTCATTTTTTAGATTTCAAACATTTTGGGAGGGAATCTTTTTAGGTAACCCTTTTCAATTACCTATTTTGCTCACAACAATGTTTAAAGTGAAATATGGTCTTTTAAGGTGTTTCGTGCGTGTAAAAACGTCTCTAGCGGGTTGGGGAGGTAGACCATAAGCACCTCTAAAGATTTATAAATTTTGAACATTCTGGGAAAAAAATAGATTTTTTTGGGAAGGTAGGTACGTGCACTTATGAGCGTATACGCATGGCTTTAGGAAGGTACGATCGAGCAAAGATTTTTTTATAATTTTAATTAATTTTTTTCAAAAAAGTTTTTTGGGACAATATGTCCATACGCTTATGAGCGTACATGCGTGGCTTTAGGAAGTACGACTGTGGCAAGTTTGGAATGGTTGTGGCAAGTTTTTATTTTATTTTTTATTTAGGGACGGTATGTCTGTATGCTTATAAGCGTACACCCGTGATTTTAGGACGGTATGACAGTGGCATGTTTTTTTTCCAATTTTATTTTCAGAAAAAGGTTTTTTTTTGGACGATACGTCCGTACACCGCCTGAATTTGAATTTTGGGAGAAGGTGATTGTTGGGGATAACCAAGATCCCCTCATTCATGCAAGGTAGGTGGGAAAAGGCTAAAGTTAGAGGTTACCTCTAAATTAGTGGCCTTTAACTAATTTAGAGGCACTCTAACTTAACTAAAGATTAATCCTTCTTAATTCCATTGTTAATCACCATTTAACCCTCTGCTTTGCTCTATAATTATTCCCTAATGGGGTGAGGAGTTTAGGGATTGGGATTTGTTAGATGGATTAACAATGTTTAGACTAATCTAATGATGTGATAATCCCTAATTAATCTCTCTATTTAGGTCTCTAATTAACCCACTCAAAAGAGGAGTTTGGGGATTGGGATTTGTTAGGTGGATTAACAATGTTTAGACTAATCCAATGATGTGATAATCCCTAATTAATCTCTCTATTTAGGTCTCTAATTAACCCACTCAAAAGAGAAAAAACTAGGCAAATGAGACCTAATTAGTGCTAATTCTCATTAATTGTGAGCTAATGGAATTAGGTCAAGGCTAGTGTTTAGAACACTAATTCCACTCCAATTACTCCAATTGCAAGCAATTAGCAGGGTTTTAATATTCACGTCATCACAAGATTTTTTGTGATAATAACACATGTGAACAAGTTATTCACATGTTCTCATGTTACCGTTCACAAAATAACAGGTCACTTGCCATTTGGGAACCCCTTAAAAGCTTGGCTACACATGGGAATAAGCTATTCACATGTTCTCATGTTACCATCTTCACATAATAGCAAGTCAGTGGCCACCTAAGAAGATTTTTTATGCTCGACAAAGACAAATTTTTTAGGCCCTTGTGAAAGCTTTGTGAATATAACATGTGATCACAAGATTTTTTGTGTTATTAACATGTTCACATGTTTTCGTTTACGTCAGTGAAATCCCTGGCAATTAGGCTCATTGTTTGTATTTTTTATTCTCTATAAGTTCACTAATCACACCAACCAATAGATTAGTAAAAATTAAGAGATTATATATGATTTTTTAAGATTTTTGGTGGATTAGGGTTCTATCTAACACTCCTAAGCTACCTATATACACTAATCTAACATAAAACATGTTTGGAAGAAAAAAATTAGCACAAAAAACACTCTATGTTCAAGCAAAATTCTTCTTTAAGCTCTATAATCACCTAAATCTCTAGTTCTTTGGCCTAAACACTTGCTACTCATACTCTCAACCATAATATATGCAAAAAATCAAAACAAAAGCAACAAAAACAACAAAACAAATCCAACAACCAAAAACCGAATGCAATAGCTACTTACTTGGCACCGAGTTATGGAACCTTCGTTAGATTTGAATCAAAGAAGGCTTTGAAAAGTAGTGGATTGGTGCTCCCCAGCAGTGGCGCCAAAGATGTTAAGCTTTACCTAACGTGTCGTGGGAAGTTGCTGATCCGCCAAGCTCGACCTAGGCTCAAGAGCTCCATCATAGCCACTCGCCACGCCGTCCTCCCATACTTGTTTGTCACACTGAGGTAGTTGCTCTAATCCAATAGGTGGTGCAAACTCTCTCACAAAGATTATGTGGGATGTCCATGGAACACAATCACGAGTAGCCTAATCGCTCAAGCAAGAGGGAGAGAAGAAGCAAGAGAGAACAAGTGACTCCTAAATTCTAACCCTAAGCACACCACACATGCTAGATTAGAGTTGCAAGAGAGAGGGAGAGAGAACACTCCATTTCTATTGCACAAATGGGAGAATGAGTTACAAACAACAAAAATTGGCTTTTATACTTCCAAGCCTTTTCTCACTAGGCCACCCGTGGGAGTAAGTGACCCCAGCGCTCAAAACATAGTTACAATGATTTTCTCTATGGTTTGGCCAAGTGACCAAGATCCACTTGACTGTCTTTCAAAGCAAAATACTTGGGAGAAACTTTAGGGCGTTTCCCTCATCAAATGACGGGATTTACAATATAGTGCAAGTGCCCATTACATATAAGTGTGCGAACATAGTTGTCACAGGAATGTGTTAACCAATATGCGGTTAACAGTAATGTGTGCATGCCTATTTACATACCTTCCAATAAAAATAGAACATGCATTATAGCAAAAAATCAAGATAAATTTGTTCAAAGATGAAGAAAAACAAGTCCATGATACCTTCCTAAAAAACTGTTCTATTCTCTACAAATCTGCCTCTTTCACAGTTCATATTATTACAGCAAATGGGAGAGAGAGAGAGAGAGAGAGAGAGAGAGAGAGAGAGAGAGAGAGAGAGAGAGAGAGAGAGAGAGAGAGAGAGAGAGAGAGAGAGTCATCCAAACTATCAAAGGGAGTGGGGAGGGAGGGATAATATTTAAGAATTAAAAAAATATGACTCCACACATAACTCATTTGTTTTAAAAAGGGAGGTGTATATTAAAACATTAGTATTGAAAACAATTCAAAAGTTACACCCAAGGCTTCTTGTTAGCAATGTCCATGGACATGCTTTTTTGTATGAGGGTAAAAGCATGGATTGGTGGTACCACTATTCTCCTTTTTGGGTTTTCTCAAATGATTTTTGTGGGTGGGCTTCTTGTGGAGTGAAAAGATTTACTAAGAGTGAATTAGTTTTAGTACGAGGAAAGGAACAGATCTAAGTTTACTAAGAGTGAATTAGTTTTAGTAGGAGGGAAGGAACTGATCCAAGTTTCAATTACATTGTTGAAAGGTGGTGGAAATAATGCAATCACGTTTAGGGATGAATTCACCAAACGTGAAAAAAGTATTTTCATACGTTTTGCCTCATTCCAGCCGAGGATACACCATAGCCCTATCATCAATCAATCTTTTCTTGAGTCGTGCAATATTATGTACTCTCTCTTTACACTTTGTTTCTCTCTCCCTCCATGCCATGGTTGTCTACCACCACCCACCATAGCTTCTATGTGCACTCTGAATACCACCATAATATATACTATACATGCAAACACTTATGCCAATTGTACGACTTTAACCCGTTTAGTTGATTATCCTTTGTGCATACTTGTACTTTAATGAGAAATTCAAACTTCAAAAGTTACTAGTGATTTCATATAAATTGTATATAATATTTTATCATTCAATCCATTTTAGATTTTAGGTATAGAAAACCCATCCTTAAAGCAAACCAAATTTTTTTAGATGCCTAATTAAAGTTAGAAAAGTAATGAGTAGCAAGCCAATGGATAAGGATATGTATTAAAGTTAAAAATGTAGTTTGATGCTCACTTAATGAGTTATGTCATTTGATTATCTTAGCTCCACATGTAACATGCCTTGAATTTCACTAGGATGCCTTATATTTCTTAGGTTTTAGATATACAAGAGTGATAGATATTGCTAAGAGCAAAGGGCTTCTTAGTTGTATAAGTTTTTGTATCTATTTTAGCCAATAACATCATGTTGGGAAAGATTACTTTTCATCATGCAGTAGGAAGTAGATTAATTGAGATCAAAAGAGATGAAAGTAAATTTTAATGGCAAAATATGCTACAATTTAGTATTGCAAGCTCATTCCTTCTGCATTAACGTAATGTGACCATTCTTGAAAACAAAGGTAATAGTAATGTCCTCTAATGGGAGAATCAAGAATCATTCCTTCGACTATCTATGGGTTGGCTGTGAAGTGTACTTTCCCAAAGGTCATGCCCTTTCTGAGTCTTACTCTTGACTAGAAAACATCATCCCAATAATAATCTTGCCAAAACTAAGATGCTTGCGTAGACCAAGGTAGCTTGCTTTTTGATGGGGTGTCATGTCTGCTTCCCCCCTTAAAAATAGCCCAAAAAATAGTGGTCGTCAAAAAATAAGGTTTTACATGGAAAAAAACTGGCCATCTAAAAATAAGGTAAAGTGTGAAAAAGAGAGGGGGGGCATAAGAGGAAGAGGGAGGGAGAGGTTTGCAAGATAGGAAAGAAACAATGCCCAGATAGGTGTGGCAGTTATCCCTACATTGATGTCAACAAAATGCTAATAGTCCTATAAATTATTTGAAGTGCTCAAATATACCAATGAAAAACATCAGAATTATAAGAAGCCATAGCTAGTGTTTGTAGCTTAAATATCATCAATCATATATTGATACCTTGAGTCAATAGGCATTATAATATCTAAAAAGTTTAAAATCATGTTAATTAATGTTTATATAAAACTAAAAGAAAATCAACACACATTACAATTTCACACATCAAAGAAATAAATGCAGAAAAAAAAACAAGAGCCCTATACAAATAATGAATGGAGATCAACCATACAAGTGTTTTGTCTAGGCCAAGTGTGCATCTTCCATGTCACTTTTGTGCACTCATAATCAACAATATCCACCACTATCAATAAGTAGGAGTACTAACCACTCTTATTTCCTTTCACGTTTGATTGTGAATTTCACTATTGGGATTGTTGATTATATTATTTTGTAAGTTGTCACATATGATAATGGGTTAGAAGGATTCAACATTGACTTTCTTAGTCAAAACATTTCATCCCAAGGATTAAAATTTGTCTTGAACCCAATGGTTGTTTTACAAGGTCTTCTTAAACAAGTTTATTTCAAAAGATAAATTTTAAATTTCTTGGAATGCCCAAAGTCACTTATTTTAAGTAAAGCTTAAAGGGAGAATATATATATGTATCTCTCTGTCTCTCTCTCTATATATGTGTGTGTGTGTGTGTGTGGGAGAATATATATATGTATCTCTGTCTCTCTCTCTCTATATATGTGTGAGTGTGTGAGAACACCTATGTTACAATATTTGAGAAAATTTTGGCACAGGTTTCCAAGTTTTACAATTTACAAAGGATATAAATTGCAAAATTCACTTACTTTAAGTAGAGGTTAATAACATGGGAAATTTTGTCAACACCTAAGCTAGAATTTATGACAAATTTGGAAAAGGCTCCAAGTGTTAATGTTTATAAAAGAGGTATATTGCCAGCCTATTTAAGTATGTCATGAGATTAGCTTTCTATTTTGGATATGTGCATTCATAATCTAAGCGCATTCCTAAAGTCTTCCCCACACGACAATGCATGTTTTTCTCTACTTCAACAAGAAAACTCAAGATTTGTGTGATTACCAAAAATAAATAAAGGTGATGATGATAAGGCATAATTATACTGATCAATCAAATTAAGAAATTTTTTATTGGCTGCATCGATGCTAAGGTTATGACAAGCATTTAGCTGATTAATACTTGCCATCGTTACTTGCATGCGCTATATTATCGCATGTAAATGCTAAGGTTATGACAAGCATTTAGCTGACTAATATTTGCCATCGTTTCTCGCATGTAGACTTGAACGCATTACGCAGTCTATTATCGCATGTGGACATGACTGCAGTTCGATGATCTTGCGTGCCGCAGCAATCTCCAAAGCTTTGCATTAGATGAGTTGGTATAACTTGGCCCCATCAATTATAACATACATAATTAAACCTGTTTTGCATCGTTTAAGATTCAAAACGTTTCCTAATCCTGATTTAATCAATGGCGGCCGGGGTACCTGAGAGAGAGAGAGAGAGAGAAAAAAACGAATACTGCTATCAGAAATTCGTTTCTACGATTCAAATCTCATTTAATGTATCCTGCTCGAGTATCTTTCATGTAATCAATTTCAATGATATGAGATCTTAGACATGATCATGATGATTGAACGTTAATTATGAGTTTAGAAGGCTTACTGGTTTTGGATAGGATCTGGGCTACTGGGGACGCCGTGTAGAGAGCCTTTGTGCCAATCCTTTGTTGTAGTGTTCACCTCCTCATCACGAGCTTTAGAAAGAAGAAGCTTTCTTATTGCTAAATTAGCATCAATGGGCTTCATATTTCTCCTAATACATTGTAGAACCAGCTCCCACGCTATGTTCATGCTTGGCTCATTTTGGTTAGTTGGATTTTGAGTGGTACTATTAATGTCCCTTGCATAAACAACACTCATATGTATTGAGAGAGAGAGCATGATTGAAATGAGAAAAACTCTACCAGGCATCATTGTGAAATACTTATTAGTGGACTGTTGCTAATTGTTCTTAGGCCCCATATGGCTTGTAGAACATATGTGGTTCTAAGCTTTGAGCCTTTATATTACTAAGGTGGCCATGGCTCCTAGATGGGTAATACCTATTGGATATTAGTGTCTCTCTTGGACAAGATTGTCCCTTACAACAATCTGGTACAATGAAGAAAAGGTGATGTGAAGAATGCACTCATATTCTTGACAATTTGGCTTTATATCAACAAGCCAAACTAAGGAATTTCAAACGTACCCTTCATCAACTTTAATGCAATTGTTGGCACTTTTGGAGAGCAAAACCCAGTGCCAAACAAGCTCTCGGTACAAGGGCGGCTAGAAGAGCAATAGCCTACCTCTAGGTGCTATCTATTCTACTCATTGATAAACTAGCATTTATTTTCAAAATCAATGCATTCACTCATGAATTACAATAGATAACCTTGCACTAGTAAGTTAGATTGCATCTTGGCATTATTGAGAACCTTTTTATAAGTAGCTTATGTATGAACCTTTTTATATGATATTGTGTTGAAGGTATAACAGCTCTGTGAGCCTGGACAAAAGACTCCAATCACTTTCTTTTTTGTAACTCTCATGTATGTTGTCTCTGCTGGTGTTGGTGGTAGAGTTTACTACTAATATATTTTACCTTTTCCAAAAAAAAGGATTGCAAGTTGCAACAAGATTTTATTAAGGACCCAATATTGCCAGCAGACTATTGCTCGAAGTCAAGCATTGCATGACATCATTTAGTAACTTGATAAAATGCAAATGGCATCACAATTTTGGAAAGACAAGTGATTTCGTTTAAAAGGGGGGGAAAGGCATTGACTAATGCACCATTGTGGAAATTCATGGGTTTTAGCACTATGCATAAGTGGGATACAATATTGTTGAAAGTATAAATGCACTTATGAATTAAGACTTACATTGAAAGACATAGTAGAATCTTACCCATTCCATTAGCACTAGAAGAGCCATTGTGTTCAATATATATATATATATATATATATATATATATATATATATATATATATATATATGGTTGCACATGTTTGTGGGCATGTAGCCTAGTGGTGGTGGTGTTGTTCATCTTTCACGATATGTACCTACTCTCAAGCCTTGCTAGACGTTACACCTCTTAAGGATGTGATTGATATTATCTATCACTATATTGTATATAATCTTTTAAAATTACCTATAATCAAGATCTATATATGTTGGAATATTGTTTGTTGTGTTTAAGTTTAGTAGAAGAGGGCACAAATTTTCATTTGATAAAGCTTGAGTTAGGGACATGCTTAAGAGGATTTACATATTCGAAAAAAAAAGGTCGACCCCTCATCATGTGAACGATATTGTCTATCACTATATTGCATTTATGTGTTGGAATATTGTTTGTTGTATTTGAGTTTAGTAAGAGAGGGCACAATGTTGCTCTCAAGGTTTATATACCCATAGATTACTTCTAAAAATTTGCATTTTAAGAAGCGCTAGTGGGCTGACCTGACGCTTCACACATCTCCTCAAACCTCCAAATTCAAATTCTACCCAACCTCCTCGAACCTCCACCTCCTCTTCCCGAACCTCCAAATTCGTGCCACGTTTGTGAAACTCTTCCTTTATATAATATTAATATATAATATAGAGATATAGAGATGAGTTACCGACACACTTAAGCGGATTTACACATTCCAAAAAAAGATGTACCTAGTCCATGCTCATCATGTATGGGGAGTCTATCTCCTCGCCCACCAGGCAAGGATGTGAAGGTGACATACATGACAATAATATTGGCACATGAATTAAGGCGACATACATGACAATAATGGCGGCACATGAATTGAGAGCCCATATAACAAGTGGCTTGGGTATAAACAAGGGAAGGGAAGGTCCATGCAATTTTTTAATCGATTTGAGCAACCGTAACGGACAGAGTTGACAGCTGAGTTAAACTAATAACGACCGACACACCCAAGCATCACATGATCAATTAAGAATTCGTAACTATAGTTTATCATACTAATCCATGCAAATGATTATAATTAGGGTATAATTATTGCGTGGTTTGGAATTCACACAGCTCCATGCACATCATGTCGCGTGAAGCCACGGGAAACGATAACTTTCAGTCACCTCACGCCTTGGAATATACAGCTGTTTAGGGCGCACTCGTGCACGAGTGTTGCTATAAGCATTGAGAGCAGGAGCCTGCGCAATAGCCTAAGCAGAAATTATAGCGTGTACCCAACCCAAAAACGCTCTAGCCAGCCATGTGGACGTATCCTGTTGGCCGCCTTAATCTTTCCAAGGTCTCATCCAGCTCCCCTCATCTAATCGTGATTACTTAGTAGCCTTCTTACGTTTCCTGTTCGCCGCCTCACCTAATCGTGATTAATTAGTAGCCTTCTTAAGTATTATGTTGGCCGCCTTCACCTTTACATGGTCTTATCCAGGTCCCCACATCTAATCGTGATTGATTAGTAAGCCTTCTTAACTATTCTGTTGGCCGCCTTAATCTTTACATGGTCTTATCCAGGTCCCCTCATCTAATTGTGATTGATTAGTAGCCTTCTTAAGTATTCTGTTGGCCGCCTTAATCTTTACAAGGTCTTATCCAGGTCCCCTCATCTAACCGTGATTAATTAGTACCCTTCTTAAGTATTCTGTTGGCCGCCTTAATCTTTACATGGTCTTATCCAGGTCCTTAGTAGCCTTCTTAAGTATTCTGTTGGCCGCCTTAACCTTTACAAGGTCTTATCCAGGTCCCCTCATCTAATCTTGATTAGTAGCCTTCTTAAGTATTCTGTTGGCCGCCTTAATCTTTACATGTTTTTATCCAGGTCCCCTCATCTAATCGTGATTGATTAGTAGCCTTCTTAAGTATTCTGTTGGCCGCCTTAATCTTTACATGGTCTTACCCACGGTCCCCTCAATGCTCATCTAATTGTGATTAGTAGCCCCTAGAATAGCCATCACGAGTCCAGTGCTCACCAACAACTTTTTTATCAACCGATCAAAATAAAGACATTTTTTTGACAATTTAAAGTATTTATATTTATATTTGCAAGATAAAAGCTGCCATTTACAAAAGTTCCTTTTTTACAATTTTTTTTGGACAATAAGTATTCATATTTATATTTGCAAGATAAAAGCTGCCATTTACAAAAGGTCCCTTTTTTACACCTTTCTAAGATAAAGGCATCTTTCTAAGACAACTCGTAATTTAAAATTCTACACCGGACTCAAAGAGAGATTTAATTTTCAACCGGTCTTCTAAAGGCACACATTCTCATAAAACCTTTATAAAAGGAGAGGATTGATTTTCAAATGGCCTTTTCGAATCTGTTAGATGACTTAAGTAACATGCACGTAACATGTAACCTTTGACATTACAACCTCCACATTACAAAGGGCATTGTCTACTTTTTGGTTTGAATGAGGAGAATAATTTTTGAATTAGCTCCCAAAATTACTTTTGATTCTGCTACTAAACTCTCATAACACTTTCACATGTAAAGTTCCTTTACTAAACACCAATAATCTGCTTTCGAATCTCTTGAAAAGTTATGATCTATAAGGTAGCAACAATTGTAATGTTTTGGAAATATTCAAGTAGCATAGCTAGCAATTTTGCTTGTATTTTTTGGCAAATTTAGTTTTTGGCAAGCATAGTTCTTGAAACAGCTTGTTATTAAGTAAAACTGAAACAAATATGTAATTTTCTTGGTTATTATAATATTAAAATATTTTTCAGATCGTATTGGTTGCCTTTACCTTTCTCTTCATATGATGTGTATGCCTCTATTTGGCTCTCTTGAAGCCACCTTCTTGTTGCTACCCTACTTCCTTGCAAATTCCCTTTGTTATGTGTTTTACCACTTGGATAACATAGATGTACCTGACTTACAATGTAACATTAAGTTAGCTTCTTACTTTGCCCCTGTGATTACTTTGCCCCTGTGATTGATTGCATGTGGTAGAGCTAGAATTACATTTCAGGTCTAGCTCTACCATGTGGTGGAGCTAGAGTCGTAGAGGTAGAAAGCTTTGAGGTCTAGCTCTACCATGTGGTAGAGCAAGAATGCATCGATCTAGCTGTGTTCCATACACATCAACAAAACCAATTACTCCAAGAAGAGACCTACTTCACATGACAAGAACCAAGGAGCTAGAATTGCATTTGATCTAGCTCTACCACGTGGTAGAGCTGTATTCTACCTAGACCACATCGTCGAGCTAGAATGCTTTGAGGTCTAGCTCCACCATGTGGTGGAGCTAGAATGCATTCTTCCAGCTCTACCATGTGGTACAGCTAGACTTTAATGAATGTAACCGGCTGAGGTTGAATGTAACTGTGGTAGAGCTGTATTCTACCTAAACCACATTGTAGAGATAGAATGCTTTGAGGTCTAGCTCTACCATGTGGTGGAGCTAGAATTGCATTTGAGGTCTAGCTCTACCATGTGGTGGAGCTAGAATCGTAGAGGTAGAAAGCTTTGAGATCCAGCTCTACCACATGACAAGAACGAAGGACCTACTCCAAGAAGAGACCTACTTCACATGACAAGAACGAAGGAGCTAGAATTGCATTTGATCTAGCTCTACCACGTGGTAGAGCTGTATTCTACCTAGACCACATCGTAGAGCTAGAATGCTTTGAGGTCCAGCTCTACCATGTGGTGGAGCTAGAATTGCATTTGAGGTCTAGCTCTACCATGTGGTAGAGCTGTATTCTATCTAGACCACATCGTAGAGCTAGAAAGCTTTGAGGTCCATCTCTACCATGTGTGGTGGAGCTAGAATGCATTCTTCTAGCTCTACCATGTGGTAGAGCTAGACTTCAATGAATGTAACCGGCTGAGGTTGAATGTAACTGTGGTGGAGCTAGAGTCGTAGAGGTAGAAAGCTTTGAGGTCTAGCTCTACCATGTGGTGGAGCTAAAATTGCATTTCAGGTCTAGCTCTACCATGTGGTGGAGCTAGAGTCATAGAGGTAGAAAGTTTTGAAGTCTAGCTCTACCACATGGTAGAGCTAGAAGAATGCATTCCAGCTCCACCACATGGTAAAGCTGGACCTCAAAGCTTTCTACCTCTACGACTCTAGCTCCACCACATGGTAGAGCTAGACCTGAAATGCAATTCTAGCTCCACCACATGGTAGAGCTAGACCTCAAAGCATTCTTGCTAGACCTTACGATATTCTAGTGCTGGTTTTCAATGGATATTATCTCTACCAGGTGGTAGATCAAGATTAATAAATGTATTGACCAGAATGCTTTGAAATCTAGCTCTACCATGTGGTGGAGCTAGAATGCATTCTTCTAGCTCTACCATGTGGTAGAGCTAGACTTCAATGAATGTAATCGACTGAGGTTGAATGTAACTGTGGTAGAGCTGTATTCTACCTAAACCACATTGTAGAGATAGAATGCTTTGAGGTCTAGCTCTATCATGTGGTAGAGCTAGACTCTTGCATTTCAGGTCTATCTCTACCATGTGGTGGAGCTAGAGTCATAGAGGTAGAAAGCTTTGAGGTCCAGCTCTACCATGTGGTGGAGCTAGAATGCATTCTTCTAGCTCTACCATGTGGTAGAGCTAGACTTTAATGAATGTAGCCGGCTCAGGTTGAATGTAACTGTGGTAGAGCTGGACCTCAAAGCTTTCTACCTCTACGATTCTAGCTCCACCACATCGTAGAGCTAGACCTCAAATGCAATTCTAGCTCCACCACATGGTAGAGCTAGACCTCAAAGCTTTCTATCTCAATTACTCCATCTTGGAGCTCTCAATACATTTATTAGTCTTGCTCTACCACATGGTAGAGCTAGATAAATGCATTCTAGCTAGACTTCAAAGTATTCTAGTGCTGGTTTTCAATGGATATTATCTCTACCAGGTGGTAGAGTAAGATTAATAAATGTATTGACCAGAATGCTTTGAAATCTAGCTCTACCATGTGGTGGAGCTAGAATGCGTTCTTCTAGCTCTACCATGTGGTAGAGCTAGACTTCAATGAATGTGACCGACTGAGGTTGAATGTAACTGTGGTAGAGCTGTATTCTACCTAAACCACATTGTAGAGATAGAATGCTTTGAGGTCTAGCTCTACCATGTGCTGGAGCTAGAATTGCATTTGAGGTCTAGCTCTACAAGGTGGTGGAGCTGGAATCGTAGAGGTAAAAAGCTTTGAGGTCTAGCTCTACCATTTGGTAGAGCAAGAATGCATCGATCTAGCTGTGTTCCATACACATCAACAAAACCATTTACTCCAAGAAGAGACCTACTACACATGACAAGAACCAAGGAGCTAGAATTGCATTTGATCTAGCTCTACCACGTGTTAGAGCTGTACTCTACCTAGACCACATCGTAGAGCTAGAATGCTTTGAGGTCCAGCTCCACCATGTGGTGGAGCTAGAATGCATTCTTCTAGCTCTACCATGTGGTAGAGTTAGACTTCAATGAATGTAACCGGCTGAGGTTGAATGTAACTGTGGTAGAGTTGGACCTCAAAGCTTTCTACCTCTACGATTCTAGCTCCACCACAAGGTAGAGCTAGACCTCAAATGCAATTCTAGCTCCACCACATGGTAGAGCTAGACCTCAAAGCTTTCTATCTTAATTACTCCATCTTGGAGCTCTCAATATATTTATTATTCTTGCTCTACCACATGGTAGAGCTAGATAAATGCATTCTAGCTGGACTTCAAAGTATTCTAGGGCTGGTTTTCAATGGATATTATCTCTACCAGGTGTTAGAGAAAGATTAATAAATATATTGACCAGAATGCTTTGAAATCTGGCTCTACCATGTGGTGGAGCTAGAATGCATTCTTCTAGCTCTACCATGTGGTAGAGCTAGACTTCAATGAATGTAACCGACTGAGGTTGAATGTAACTGTGGTAGAGCTGTGTTCTACCTAAACCACATTGTAGAGATAGAATGCTTTGAGGTCTAGCTCTACCATGTGGTGGAGCTAGAATTGCATTTGAGGTCTAGCTCTACCATGTGGTGGAGCTAGAATCGTAGAGGTAAAAAGCTTTGAGGTCTAGCTCTACCATGTGGTAGAGCAAGAATTCATCGATCTAGATGTGTTCCATACACATCAGCTATCATTGGGTGCAACAGCCGGAGATAAGGCTCGAGGGATGCTGAGAGCTGCCCGCATGTGAACAGGTGGAGCTGGTATCCTAAAAAGTGAAAGTGATCAATATTAAGACAAATATAAGAAAGCATACTTGATAGAGCTAGAATGCTTTGACGTCCAGCTCCACCATGTGGTGGAGCTAGAATGCATTCTTCTAGCTCTACCATGTGGTAGAGCTAGACTTCAATGAATGTAACCGGCTGAGGTAGAATGTAACTGTGGTAGAGCTGTATTCTACCTAAACCAAATTGTAGAGATAGAATGCTTTGAGGTCTAGCTCTACCATGTGGTGGAGCTAAATTGCATTTGAGGTCTAGCTCTACTATGTGGTGGAGCTAGAATTGTAGAGGTAGAAAGCTTTGAGGTCTAGCTCTACCATGTGGTAGAGCAAGAATGCATCGATCTAGCTCTACCATGTGGTAGAGCAAGAATGCATCGATCTAGCTGTGTTCCATACACATCAACAAAACTAAGTACTCCAAGAAGAGACCTACTTCACATGGCAAGAACCAAGGAGCTAGAATTGCATTTGATCTAGCTCTACCACATGGTAGAGCTGTATTCTACCTAGACTACATCGTCGAGCTAGAATGCTTTGAGGTCGAGCTCCACCATGTGGTGGAGCTAGAATGCATTCTTCTAGCTCTACCATGTGGTAGAGCTAGACTTCAATGAATGTAACCGCTGAGGTTGAATGTAACTGTGGTAGAGCTGTATTCTACCTAAACCACATTGTAGAGATAGAATGCTTTGAGGTCTAGCTCTACTATGTGGTGGAGATAGAATTGCATTTGAGGTCTAGCTCTACCATGTGGTGGAGCTAGAATCGTAGAGGTAGAAAGCTTTGAGGTCTAGCTCTACTATGTGGTAGAGTAAGAATGCATCGATCTAGCTGTGTTCCATATACATCAATAAAACCAATTCCTCCAAGAAGAGACCTACTTCACATCACAAGAACGAAGGAGCTAGAATTGCATTTGATCTAGCTCTACCACGTGGTAGAGCTGTATTCTACCTAGACCACATCGTAGAGCTAGAATGCTTTGAGGGGTCCAACTCTACCATGTGGTGGAGCTAGAATTGCATTTGAGGTCTAGCTCTACCATGTGGTAGAGCTGTATTCTATCTAGACCACATCGTAGAGCTAGAAAGCTTTGAGGTCCAGCTCTACCATGTGGTGGAGCTAGAATGCATTCTTCTAGGTCTACCATGTGGTAGAGCTAGACTTCAATGAATGTAACCGGCTGAGATTGAATGTAACTATGGTGGAGCTAGAGTCATAGAGGTAGAAAGCTTTGAGGTCTAGCTCTACCATGTGGTGGAGCTAGAGTCGTAGAGGTAGAAAGCTTTGAAGTCTAGCTCTACCACATGGTAGAGCTAGAAGAATGCATTCTAGCTCCACCACATGGTAAAGCTGGACCTCAAAGCTTTCTACCTCTATGACTCTAGCTCCACCACATGGTAGAGCTAGACCTGAAATGCATTCTAGCTCCACCACATGGTAAAGCTGGACCTCAAAGCTTTCTACCTCTACGACTCTAGCTCCACCACATTGTAGAGCTAGACCTGAAATGCAATTCTAGCTCCACCACATGGTAGAGCTAGACCTCAAAGCATTCTAGCTAGACTTCAAGGTATTCTAGTGTTGGTTTTCAATGGATATTATCTCTACCAGGTGGTAGATCAAGATTATTAAATGTATTAACCAGAATGCTTTGAAATCTAGCTCTACCATGTGGTAGAGCTAGACTTCAATGAATGTAGCCGACTGAGATGTAACTGTGGTAGAGTTGTATTCTACCTAAACCACATTGTAGAGATAGAGAATGCTTTGAGGTCTAGCTCTACCATGGGGTAGAGCTAGAATTGCATTTCAGGTCTAGCTCTACCATGTGGTGGAGCTAGACTCGTAGAGGTAGAAAGCTTTGAGGTCCAGCTCTACCATGTGGTGGAGCTAGAATGCATTCTTCTAGCTCTACCATGTGGTAGAGCTAGACTTCAATGAATGTAACCGGCTGAGGTTGAATGTAACTGTGGTAGAGCTAGACCTCAAAGCTTTCTACCTCTACGATTCTAGCTCCACCACATGGTAGAGCTAGACCTCAAATGCAGTTCTAGCTCCACCACATGGTAGAGCTAGATCTCAAAGCTTTCTGTCTCAATTACTCCATCTTGGAGCTGTCAATACATTTATTAGTCTTGCTCTACCACATGTTAGAGCTAGATAAATACATTCTAGCTGGACTTCAAAGTATTCTAGTGCTAGTTTTGAATGGATATTTTCTCTACCAGGTGGTAGAGCAAGATTGATAAATGTATTGACCAGAATGCTTTGAAATCTAGCTCTACCATGTGGTGGAGCTAGAATGCATTCTTCTAGCTCTACCATGTGGTAGAGCTAGACTTCAATGAATGTAACCGATTGAGGTTGAATGTAACTATGGTAGAGCTGTATTCTACCTAAACCACATTGTAGAGATAGAATGCTTTGAGGTCTAGCTCTACCATGTGGTGGAGCTAGAATTGCATTTGAGGTCTACCTCTACCATGTGGCAGAGCTAGAGTCGAAGAGGTAGAAAGCTTTGAGGTCTAGATCTACCATGTGGTAGAGCAAGAATTGCATTTGAGGTCTAGCTCTACCATGTGGTAGAGCTGTATTCTATCTAGAATCAAGACCACATCGTAGAGCTAGAAAGCTTTGAGGTCCAGCTCTACCATCATGTGGTGGAGCTAGAATGCATTCTTCTAGCTCTACCATGTGGAAGAGCTAGACTTCAACGAATGTAACCGGCTGAGGTTGAATGTAACTGTGGTAGAGCTGTATTTTACCTATTCCACATTGTAGAGATAGGATGCTTTGAGGTCTAGCTCTACCATGTGGTGGAGCTAGAATCATAGAGGTAGAAAGCTTTGAGGTCTAGCACTACCCTGTCTCGTAGAGCAAGAATGCATCGATCTAGCTGTGTTCCATACACATCAACAAAACCAGTTACTCCAAGAAGAGACCTACTTCACATGACAAGAACCAAGGAGCTAGAATTGCATTTGATCTAGCTCTACATTCTACCTAGACCACATCGTAGAGCTAGAATGCTTTGAGGTCCAACTCCACCATGTGGTGGAGCTAGAATGCATTCTTCTAGCTCTACCATGTGGTAGAGCTAGACTTCAATAAATGTAATCGAGGTTGAATGTAACTATGGTAAAGCTTTGTTCTACCCACATTGAAGAGATAGAATGCTTTGAGGTCTAGCTCTACCATGTGGTGGAGCTAGAATCGTAGAGGTAGAAAGCTTTGAGGTCTAGCTCTACCATGTGGTAGAGCAAGAATGCATCGATCTAGCTGTGCTCCATACACATCAATAAAACCAATTACTCCAAGAAGAGACCTACTTCACATGACAAGAACCAAGGAGCTAGAATTGCATTTGATCTAGCTCTACCACGTGGTAGAGCTGTATTCTACCTAGACCATATCGTAGAGCTAGAATGCTTTGAGGTCCAACTTTACCATGTGGTGGATCTAGAATTACATTTGAGGTCTAGCTCTACCATGTGGTAGAGCTAGAATTGCATTTTATCTAACGTGGTAGAGATGTATCCAACCTAGACCACATCGTAGAGCTAGAATGCTTTGAGGTCTAGCTCTACCATGTGGTGGAGCTAGAATTGCATTTGAGGTCTAGCTCTACCATGTGGTAGAGCTAGAATGCATTGATCTAGCTGTGTACCATGCAAATCAACAAAACCAAATACTCCAAGAAGAGACCATGACGAGAACCAAGGAGCTAGAATTACATTTGATCTAGCTCTACCACGCGGTAAAACTGTATTCAACCTAGACCACATTTTAGAGCAAGAATGCTTTGAGGTCTAGCTCTACCATGTGGTGGAGCTAGAATTAATTTGAGGTCTAGCTCTATTATGTGGTGAAGCTAGAATGCATTGATCTAGAGAAACTTCCCTAGCACAAGTCCGTGTGGTCCGTTCTCTGATGGGGTCCCGGATCCTCAACTTTTAAACTGTCCAAATCCGGGTTCTCGAAAAAGATGCACGAGCATGCCAAATGGCAAAAATTTCAAACCGTGGCCCAAATCGTGCCGAAGAGGCATGAAATTCGAATCATGCATGGACAAATGTGTGGCAACAAGCAACCCGGATCTTTCTTGTTGTGTTGAGATGCGATTCGGACTCATTTCGGACCCGAAACTCTGTTATGGCGATTTTGCACTATCTTCGACGGGACCCAATTTTGACGCGCCGCGGGAGAAGTGATTACGATGCCAAAATCCATGCACGGAGTGATGTGGACATAGAGTAACTTCCCTAGCACAAGTCTGTGTGGTCCGTTCTCTCATGGGGTCCCAGATCCTCAACTTCTAACTGTCCGAATCCGGGTTCTCGAAAAAGATGCACGAGCGTGCCAAATGGCAAAAATTTCCAACCGTGGCTCAAACGGCGCCGAAGAGGCATGAAAATCGAATCATGCATGGACAAATGTGTGCCAAGCAACCCGGATCTTTCTTGTTGTGTTCAGATGCGATTCGGACTCATTTCGGATCCGAAACTCTGTTATGGCGATTTTGGCAGCATCTTCGCCGGGACCCAACTTTGATGCGCTTGGAGAATTGATTGTGATGTCCAAATCCATGCACGGAGTGATGTGGACATAGAGCAACTTCCCTAGCACAAGTCTGTGTGGTCCGTTCTCTGATGGGGTCCCGGATCCTCAACTTCTAACTGTCCGAATCCGGGTTCTCAAAAAAGATGCACGAGTGTGCCAAATGGCAGAAATTTTCAACCGTGGCCCAAACCGCGCCGAAGAGGCATGAAATTCGAATCATGCATGGATAAATGTGTGGCAAGAAACCCGGATCTTTCTTGTTGTGTTCAGATGTAATTCGGACTCATTTCAGATCCGAAACTCTGTAATGGCGATTTTGCACTATCTTCGCCGGGACCCAACTTTGATGCGCCGGGAGAAGTGATTGCGATGTCCAAATCCATGTACGGAGTGATGTGGACATAGAGAAACTTCCCTAGCACAAGTTCGTGTGGTCCGTTCTCTGATGGGGTCTCGGATCCTCAACTTCTAACTGTCCGAATCCGGGTTCTCGAAAAAGATGCACGAGCGTGCCAAATGGCGAAAATTTCCAACCATGGCACAAACCGCGCTAAAGAGGCATGAAATTCGAATCATGCATGGACAAATGTGTGGCAAACAACCCGGATATTTCTTGTTGTGTTCACATTCGATTCAGACTCATTTCGGATCCGAAACTCTGTTATGTCGATTTTGCACTATCTTGGCCGGGACCCAACTTTGACGCGCAGGGAGAACTGATTGCGTTGCCCAAATCCATGCACGGAGTGATGTGGACATAGAGAAACTTCCCTAGCACAAGTCTGTGTGGTCCGTTCTCTGATGGGGTCCCGGATCCTCAACTTCTAATTGTCCGAATCCTGGTTCTCGAAAAAGATGCACACGATCGTGCCAAATGGTGAAAATTTTCAACAGGGGCCCAAACGGCGCCGAAGAGGCATGAAATTTGAATCATGCAAGGACAAATGTGTGGCAAGCAACCCGGATCTTTCTTGTTGTGTTCAGATGAGATTCAGACTCATTTCGGATCCGAAACTTTGTTATGGTGGCGATTTTACACTATCTTCGCCGGGACCCAACTTTGAAGCACTGGGAGAAGTGATTGTGATGCCCAAATCCATGCACGGAGTGATGTGGACATAGAGAAACTTCCCTAGCACAAGTCCGTGTGGTCCGTTCTCTGATGGGCCTGTTCGAATACGGGTTCTCGAAAAAGATAAACGAGCATGCCAAATGGTGAAAATTTCCAACCGTGGCCCAAACGGCACAGAAGAGGCATAAAATTCGAATCATGCATTGAAAAATGTGTGGCAAAGCAACCCGGATCTAGCTATGTACCATGCAGATCAACAAAACCAATTACTCTAAGAATAGACCTACTTCACATGACGAGAACCAAGGAGCTACAATTCCATCCGATCTAGCTCTACCATGTGGTGGAGCTAGAATGCATCGATCTAGCTGTGTACCATGCAGATCAACAAAATCAATTACTCCAAGAAGAGATCTACTTCACATGACAAGAACCAAGAAGCTAGAATTGCATTTGATCTAGCTCTACCACATGGTAGAGCTGTATCCAACCTAGACCACATCGTAGAGCTAGACTGCTTTGAGGTCTAGCTCTACCATGTGGTGGAGCTAGAATTGCATTTGAGGTCTAGCTCTACCATGTGGTAGAGCTAGATTGCATTGATCTAGCTGTGTACCATGCAAATCAACAAAACAAATTACTCCAAGAAGAGACCATGACGAGACCAAGGAAATAAACAAGTGTGTTGAATGGCGCTGGGATCCAGCTTTGACGCGCTGGGAGAACTGATTGCGATGCCCAAATCCGTGCATGGAGTGATGTGGACATTGACGACCGGCACCCTTCACCTACCTTAGGCCATCATCTACCTTGGAACTTTTTGTATGAGCCTTTATGTATCATTTTGAGAATCATGGATTTTGACTAAGCAGCAATGGAGACTCTTTCTCTGTAAGGTTCCTTCCTTTAAAAATGGGAGAAACACTTAAGATAGTCCGCTAAGTCTTATCTTGGAAAAATTTCCTATTCATCGACACCTTGACCCTGTAGAGATTCAAGGATACGATTCATAGGTATGACCTAGCTCTATCCCGCAGGGGTTCAGACCGTTCGTCAATCGGACGTGTGGTCGTGCATTTATTAAGGTTTAAAGGTCGTCGTTTTTTAACTAAAATGATTGAAATTAGTGTATAGGCTTGATCCGGTGTCCGTTTTGGATGCTGTAAAATCTTATATTAGGGTAAAATCACGCGCAAATTCCAAATTTGGGCTCAGAATTTGAAGATTCTAAGTAAAAATGACTCAAATAATCAAATCATTGATATTTATACCATAAAAACTCATAATTACATGGACATTTCTTTATTAGTGAAGATGGGTACGTTAAGATAGTCCGCTAAGTCTTATCTTGGAAAAATTTCCTATTCATCGACACCTTGACCCTGTAGAGATTCAAGGATACGATTCATAGGTATGACCTAGCTCTATCCCGTAGGGGGAGCGTGATTTTCTAAACATCAAATCACCCATAGGGCAATTGATCAAAAATTGGGCAACTACTAGACTTGATTTCTAGAGACAACGCTTTTTTCCTCATCTTATGCAAGGCACAGTCGCTGGTCTAGTCTTCTAGAATAGAGTTGCCCAAGAACCTAACTATTTAACGTAGGGCTTTCACTTAATCTGTTGGAAAGCTACCCGACTAATCGGGTCCACCCGTCCGTAGGATGGTGCCGTCAGGGCATTCCATCCTCCCACTTTCCACCCTACTCACGCATCAATTTGTTTTCTAATTAATACTACCACATTGTTTGACATAAATAAACATATTCCTTAATTAGGGCCCTTCTTCACAAGGTTCGTTAAAACAGCCTTCTTACACAATACAATCATACCAAAGACAAGATGTAATTATATAAAAAGTTTATACATGATTCCATTTCCATACAAGCCAAACCAGCTCTCTTATTCTTATTCTGTCGATGATCTAGAATTCGGCCTTCCAGCCTCTACATGCTGGGCAAAACCCTATGGGACCATACACCTCAGTGTCGGCCGCTGGGGCGAGGACTCAAGCCGGCCTGTCGCCCTCTCAGGCTCCATCGCTCGATCCTCCCGCCCCTCAGAGGGATGTCTGCACACTAGGGTGGGCTTATTTACCGCACTAGCCTGGGCCCTCAGAACTAGGCAGCCTCATAATCTCTCGCCTCAATCGGCGATCCTTATTCTCCCAAAGGTATGAGGGATACCTTGGGCCATTCCCGGGCTTTGCTAACGACGCCGCCCGGCTACACAAGCACGGAACGGAGTTAGCGTCGAAGCCAAAAAAAAAATCTTGAATTCTAAAGATAACAACTTCAATGCAATTTACTAAATATAGCATTCACAATTCATGAAGATAACAATTTCAACGCAATTTATCAAATACAACATCACATAATTCGTAACTTCATATAATTTTTATGTCCTCATCTCGTCATGAATTGGGGATAATCCTTTAAGAGTGTAGCTTCATCTTCCCAAGTTGCATCCTCTTCAGGGTAATCTTTCCACTGAACTAGATGTTCTACAAGAGTTCTATTTCGGAGTTGCCTTTCCCTAGAATCTATGATGCTACTGGGCTGTAATTCAAGGACTCCTTGAGTAGGGATTACAACTTGTTCATCATCAAGAATATGATTGAGACTGGGGACATATGGTTTTAACAAACTTACATGAAATACATTATGGACTTTGATATGGGCTGGGAGTTGGAGTTTATAGGCACTTTTACCTAGACACTTGATAACTGTATAAGGACCACAATACCTAGGGCTGAGCTTCTTATATTTCCCAAGTGATAGAGAACTTCGTTTGGGTCGCACTCGTAGAAGAACTTTGTCTCCTTCCTTGAAGATCCTTTCAGACCTCTTGTTGTCAGCATAATGCTTTTGTCGATCTTGGGCAGCTTTAATATCCTTTTGGATAGCCTTGGTTTGTTCCTCCATCTCTTCGAGCATTTTCCTGGATGCCTCAACTCTTATGGTCGGATCAGAGAAATTTAGAGGAGACAAGCATTCTTGCCCATAGAGTGCTTTGAATGGTGACATTCCTATGCTTTGATGATAAGACGCATTGTAGGCAAATTCTACCAGAGGAAGGTATTGAATCCACCTTCTGGGTTCCCGCCCACAGTATGCTCTGAGAATGTCTTCAATTACTTGATTGACTCTCTCAGTCTGGCCATCGGTCTCTGGATGATAAGCTGTGCTAAAGCAAAGTTGAGTTCCCAGAGCTTGAAATAAAGACTGCCAGAATTTTGAGGTGAAGTCAGAATCCTGATCACTTACTATCCTTTTTGGGAGACCATGAAGTTTGAGGACTTCCTTGATGAATATTCGAGCAACATCAGAAGCTTTGAAGGTCTTCTTTGCTGGTATAAGGTGAGCTACTTTGGTAAGTAAGTCCACTACTACTAGAATGGAGTCATATCCTCCTTGAACAGTGGGGAGACTTGTGACAAAATCCATACTAATGCACTCCCACTTCATTTGGGGAATATCTAAGGGTTGAAGTTTTCCAGGCATCTTGACCCTTTCAGCTTTGATCCTTTGGCATGAGAGACATTGCTTCAAGTATCGAAGCACATCATTTTTCAAGTATCGAAGCACATCATTTTCCAGGCATCTTGACCCTTTCAGCTTTGATCCTTTGGCATGAGAGACATTGCTTCAAGTATCGAAGCACATCATTTTTCAAGCCTGCCCAATGAAAGCTCCTTCTTACAGCATTTAAAGTTTTTGCATAACCTGGGTGTCCTGCCAGCAGGGCTATCATGAGCTTCATGGAGGATTAGTTTCTTTAAAGCAGGATCCTTAGGGATACATAACCTGTGATTGAAGTAGAGGCTTCCTTCATGAGTGGAGTATCCCTTGATTAGATTTTTCTCTTTCTCTGAATGTCCCCCTTCTTCTACTAACTTTATCATCCTCTGATAATCTGGGTCATGAGGTGAGACTTCTTCCAGCTTGACCAGTATGGGATTATTTGGCATTGAAATTGCATTCAAGAAAGATTTGCGGCTAAGTGCATCAGCTACCACATTATCTTTCCCAGGGCGGAATTTGATGTCGAAATCATATTCTTGTAGAATTTCAATCCATCTCCTTTGCCGCATGTTGAGGTTAGGCTGGGTGAAGATCCACTTTAGACTTTTGTGGTCAGTTACAAGCTGGAATTTGCCTCCCAAGAGATAATGTCTCCATAATTTGAGGCAATGAACAACTGCTAAGAGTTCCAAATCATGGGTGGCATAGTTTGCTTCATATTGCTTCAGCTTGCGGGAAGTATAACGACGGGTCTGCCTTCTTGGCCTAAGACACCACCAAGTGCTAGACTACTAGCATCGGTAACCACTTCAAATTCCTTGGAGAAATCAGGAAGCTTTAAGACTGGGGCAGAAGTAATAATGACTTTCAGCTGATCAAAGCTGTTTTGATGGATTGGCAGCCACACTATTTTGCAATCCTTCTTAAGAAGATCTGTCAAGGGTGCAGCTACCAAGGCATAATCTTTGATAAAAATCCTATACCAACCCGTGATTCCCAAGAATCCACGAACTTCACGGACTGATTTAGGGGGTGGCCATTCTAGAATATCCTTGACCTTGGCAGGGTCTACTGAGACGCCATCTTTGGAGATGATGAATCCAAGATACTCAATTTGATGAGTAAAGAAGGTACATTTGCTCTTCTTGGCATAGAGTTTGTGTCTGCGCAGCAATTGCAGAACTCTACGCACATGCTCCTCATGCTCTTCCATTGATTTGGAGTAGATTAAGATGTCATCAAAGAAAACAAGCACAAATTCATCCAGGTAAGGACGGAATATATCTTGCATTAGGTGGTTGAAGGTTGCAGGAGCATTGGTTAAGCCGAATGACATTACAGTAAACTCATAGTGGCCATAACGGGTATTGAAGGCTGTTTTGGGTATATCTGCTTCCTTGACTTTGATCTGATAGTAACCAGACCTCAAATCTATTTTTGAGAAGACTTTGGTCCCATGAAGCCTGTCAAGAAGTTCATCGATGCGAGGGATAGGATACTTATTCTTGACAGTGACTTGATTGAGCCCTCGATAATCTATGCAGAGGCGGAGAGTCCCGTCCTTCTTTTTTTGGAAAAGAACAGGTGCTCCCCACGGAGAGCTGGGGCGTACAAATCCTTGTTCAATGAGTTGGGAAAGTTGCTCCTTAAGTTCAATGGCTTCAGGAAGGGACATTTTATAGGGAGTTTTTGAGACGGGTTGAGCTCCAGGGATCACCTCGATTTCATGGTCGACTTCTCGAGGAGGCGGTAACCCTATAAGCTTATTAGGGAAGATGTCAGAGAATTCTTGGAGCCAAGAGGGTTCTGTATCCATACTAGGTTTGATGACTTTGTTGAGTTTGACTAAGAAAACTTGCTGACCCTTACGTGTCCCCTTGAGAAGATGTTTTGCCTTGACTACCCTAGACTTAGGTTTTCCTATGATTCCCTGAACAGATATTACTTGGCCATGCTCATTTTCAAAAGTGATACTCCCCTGGTTATAATGAATGCTAGCTTTGTTTGCAATTAACCAATCCATCCCAAGGATTCCATCATAAATTCTTAGTGGCAAGACTCTAAAGTGACCATGAGTTTGCTCATTACCCAGCTCAAAATCAAGGTTTCCTATCGAGTGGCGAGATACTACTTCTTTCCCACTGGCTAACTCTACAATCATTTTTCTAGCTGTTTTTTGACTCAAGTTTAATTTTTGCAAGCACCTAGGAGAAAGGAATGAATGGGTACTGCCACAATCAATCAAAAGCTGAAATGGCTTACCGTGATGAGTGGCGGGGGCTTGGATTACACCAAATTGTTTATTTGGACCTTGGTGTTCTACCGCCGCATGGACGGTGGCGCGCTCTTCTTCAGCCGTTTCCAAGGTCGGTTCTTCACTTATAACACAGGCAGTTCTAGCAACTGTTCCTCCGTGGCCTCTGCCCCACGGCCACTGCCTCTTGCACCTTGGTGGGTAGGGGTTCCACGGCCTTGATTTCCTCTGTTACCTTGGGAAAATGATGTTTCCATCTTGGGACAGTTAGCTCTAAAGTGTCCCGGCTCATTGCACTCAAAAACACAGAGGGCCTGCGGGGGGCAAAAGAGTTGCCTTGTCGCCCTCTGTTGTAGTAGGGGAAATTCTGTTGAGGTTTCTTGTAGGGTTGATCTCTAAGGTTTGCCTCAGGGTAAGATCTCTTTTGATTCTTCGGTTTGTTAGCCTTCATTTCTTTCACAAGGGGCTTTGCTCGTATGAGAGCATCCTGTAATGTGCTTGGCCTCATTGCTTCAAGGCGGGAATCTAGGGGTTTATTTAGCCCTTGGTAGAAACGAGCCACTTGCTGGGAAGTAGTCATAGCTGGGGCATACTTCCGAAGGGTAATAAATTTGGAATAGTAGTCCTCAAGAGTTAAGCTGCACTGTCTAAGACTAAAAAACTCATTCATCTTTATGGACTCATGGGATGGAGGAAGATATCTTTCCTTCACTGCGATGTCTTCCCATGTTTGAGAATGCTCGGTGACTTCCTTGTCACGGCACCACTGTTTCCACCAGAGTTTAGCATCTCCAATGAGGCGAAACCGTGCGAGCATAGACTGATTTGCTACTCCAGTACTGGCAGCAGAGAAATAATCGTCCATCGCCTCAATCCAGACTTCAGCATCCTTCTCAACCTTTGAACCTTCTCCTTTAAAGGAGGGAGGTTGCATTTGCTTGAGCAGGAGCTTCTTCTCCTGGGTATCGGTGTAAAGCGCATTGGGAAGTGGAGGGTGGTCGTCCTGGCCATCATCGTAAAAATAATTTTTAAGATTACAAGATTCATATTTGCACAACGCTTAATTTTTGGAGAGTAAAACATTGAAATTATTTTATTTCCAAATATTTACAAGGACAAGTTTTATTACAAAGTTCTGAGACTATATGATCAGTCTTATTTGCTATGAAGGGAAGTTCCTAGGCTTGACTATGACATAAGGGTAGAGCGGTCCACATAGGTGAAATATGGGGGTTCCGCTGTAGTTTCTAAGACTCCAAAAACTGATGGTAAGGGTGGTAAACTCTGGATTGGGGTAGATCCCAACACTGCTACTCTATCAGCAGGTAAGACCTGCGTCACTTTGTCATACACCCAACGATCTTGAGGTATGCGAACCCCATCTATAGTCACCGAGGTGTCGGCCCTGGGGGTACGACGAACCAAAATAAGCGAATCATCTTCAGCTTCTCAATCCAACGAATCCGCTTAAGGTCGGTGGTGAGGTTCCCAATCTGATCTGCTCGGATGAAGAAGTATCTCGGCCCACGACTCCAGAAATCTCTACCCCATCCTCTCTGAATACGAGAGAAATGAGGGAGGGATATCTTCTCTAATATCTGCACCATGGTGTCGCGGAACTCGAAATTCGAGGAGTGACTAGCAGTCTCGAAGATGCATTGGAAAACTAGAAATTTGGAGTAGGCATCTTCTTCTTCCTACAATCATTCAAATCATCAATTTAATTTATTTGTTTTAGTAGGATGTCTTTACTAATTAGCATTATGTTAGGTAAAATATTTATTGCAAAAAAATCCTTAAGTGACAATCCCTAGGAGCTAAGATCGGCTCTGATACCAATTGTAAGGTTCCTCCCTTTAAAAATGGGAGAAACACTTAAGATAGTCCGCTAAGTCTTATCTTGGAAAAATTTCCTATTCATCGACACCTTGACCCTGTAGAGATTCAAGGATACGATTCATAGGTATGACCTAGCTCTATCCTGCAAGGGTTCAGACCGTTCGTCAATCGGATGTGTGGTCGTGCATTTATTAAGGTTTAAAGGTCACCGTTTTTTAACTAAAATGATTGAAATTAGCGTATAGGCTTGATCCGGTATCCGTTTTGGATGCTGTAAAATCCTATATTAGGGTAAAATCGCACGCAAATTCCAAATTTGGGCTCAGAATTTGAAGATTCTAAGTAAAAATGACTCAAATAATCAAATCATTGATATTTATACCATAAAAACTCATAATTACATGGACATTTCTTTGTTAGTGAAGATGGGTACGTTACATTCTCTCTTTGTTTTTTTCTGTGTGTGTTGTTCCTTTTTCCTATTTCTTTTTTTTGGTTTCTCTGTTAGGTCATTTCCCCATTAACACCTTTGCGACCTAGGATAGAGAAACCCATAACCCCTTTGGGAGATGAAGCTCTACTTTCTCCAAAATCTTAAGTAGATTATCCTCCCCACAGCTTCCTTCTCCATTGCTTCTTGCACTAGTAGCTCTGCTTCTGCATCCAATGTGTTTATGGCCTCATTTAGCAGAAATTACTTGAGATTGCTCTCTCTGGCTATGGCTATCCTTTCTTTTGGCCACCTGATAAATACACCCTCTCACCCACTATACTCTCATTGCCTGACAGATTTGATATGAACCTATGACCATTTGCTAGCTCTATAAATTGGTTGTACTTGACAGAAATCATAGGCTGGCCGGTTGGCCGGCACGCACTAGCCAATAAGATGGTTAGTCGGGTTCAGTGCGCCCTGGTTCTTGGCGGTGCCCTTCATGCATTCCTTAGTATTAGTGAAGGCAACATAAGTGGGGATAGTGCAGCTGGTCCATGATACCACACACTGACATAGGAGTAGGTAGTCCTCAGGTCATTATTACCAACGATGAGGAGGTGCTACACCAGCGCTTGACCACCTCACATGCTCGTGAATCGGCTACATCTGCAAAGCTTTCCCAACCAATGAGTAAGCACCACTTCTCAATCCCAGATCACCCAAGGTCAACCATACCAAGGGCAAAGTTTGTTGATGCTATCTACAAACCATATGATAGGAAAAGTTTCAAAGATGATGTGGCTGCCACGTTCAGATTCACTTGAGAAAATCTTTTCCTTGAGAGTATTAAGGCTTTGAGAGACAGCCTAGCCTTTTTCATCAAGTGCCAGCCTCTATTCATGCCTCTTCATTGAAAACTCATGATGTTCCAGATGCATTCCTTCACAAGGACTAATCATACCATGCAAGACCTGATCCTCACAAATCTTCTTGAAGCATAGAAGGATGTTCTAATTGGCAATTGGATTAACCAGCACAAGGAGTGTCCCATCACAACTATTTTCATCCGCTTTCATTGCAAGGCCGTTCATTTGGCACTATGAGGAGTTCATCATAGCAGGAATCCTACCACTAGGAACATTTTGGCAGAGCTCATCTTGCTCAATGTCTTTTCTCGAAAGGCATGAGATCCTTTGTTTCCCTTTTGTGCTTGAGAAAGTTTGGTCCCCTTTCCCTTTAGCTATAACCTCACAAGGTTTGTAGCCTAGCCTTGCCATGATCTAGCCTTGCTTGAATGGCTAAAAACAAGAAGAAGGAGTGTGCTATTTGCTTGCACCGTGGTCATTCCACCAGAGATTGCCCATACCTGTGTGACCCATGTTCCAAGAAAGAAACATACATCAAATTTTGCAGGCCGGATTTATGCAAGAAGTTGTACTAGATTGTGAAGAACTTCGAGAATGCATCTGACTATGACGAAATGGAGGAAGTACAGGAGGAGTTGGAAGAATTTTTAGATTTTCTCGATAAGGCAGAGCATTGGCATGCAGATCATGATGGTAAAAGCAACAAATCCTGCTCCAACATTCGTTGCATTTGAATGTTTCAAGAAGTAGTGGATGCCTTGAGTGACAAGTATGAACATGAATTTGAGTTTGATGAAAGTGAATGAAGTGGATTACCCCATGGATATGGGTATGTAATTTGCCAAGAATCCTAGCGGATATGGTAGGGATCTAGCCTACATCCTTGCACATAGAAAAGCTCTATGTGATCTCCATTCCATAGAGCTAAGGTCATCAGATGCCAAGAGCATGGAAAGCCATGTGTTGTTGTTCCAGATGCAGTGGTCTTGGCACTTTTGATGAGGATGCTCGAATAATTGACCTGGAAAGGTTGCATCACACAACCATGGATGAGGTACAAGGTGAGGTAGTGGAGGAGTTGTGTGGCCGAGGGATCCTAGGAATGCCCTCCCATGTGCACAACCCTCTGACAGGTATGCCGGAGAGCATGGTGGATGATGTCTTAGATGCTGAGTTACATGACAAGAGCAGTCAGGTTGTGGAGGAGTAGTGTGGATGCAAGAGTCCACAGAATGTCACAGATGATCCAAATAGTATTTTTAGCCATGATGATGGGATGCTTGGGATGAGGGATGAGGGAGCATGAAGGCCGGAAGAGCCAAGTGATGCCCTAGGATGCCTCTAGCACTTCATCGGGATTTCCCTCATGGGGTAGACAGTCAGGATGATCTGGTATCAGCTGATGAGAAGTTTCTCCCCAGATGTGGCAGCAACACAAGATGGGGGTGATAAACTATTAGTATGGAATGTAGTTCCCCAGAATGCTCTGATCCTTAGAAATGTTGATTGAAGGGCTCAACAAGGCAGCATTAAATTTCTTGTTGAAACAAGTACAAAGTGAGAGAATGCATCTAAACACGGACACGATTTGTTGCACTCTGCCAACTTGTGGTAACATAGGAGCCCAAACTAGGGGCAAGCAAGTGCATGCAAGGATTCTTAAAGAGGGCAAGATCCTATCATGGACAATGTTTTGCTCGATATGTTTCCCAAGTGGGCATGGCTTGCAACAAAACCAAGAGTGTTTGACACACTGCCAGTTCATTGTGTCGCCTCATGGACTGAACTTATTACTGGGTATGCTGATTACAATCGGGGTGACAAAGCACCGATTTGTTTGAACATGATGCTGTCGGATGGCATGCTTTGGGATGTGCTTGCACCTTGAAAGCTTGTGGGTAGCATTGGAGCTATTGACAGAAGTCGTCAAATACCCGGATCTAGCTATGTACCATGCAGATCAACACAAATGTGTGGCAAGCAACCCGGATATAACTGTGTACCATGCAGATCAACAAAACCAATTACTCTAAGAAGAGACCTACTTCACATGACAAGAACCAAGGAGCTACAATTGCATCCGATCTAGCTCTACCATGTGGTGGAGCTAGAATGCATCGATCTAGATGTGTACCATGCATATCAACAAAATCAATTACTCCAAGAAGAGATCTACTTCACATGACAAGAACCAATAAGCTAGAATTGCACTTGATCTAGCTCTACCACGTGGTAGAGCTGTATCCAACCTAGACCACATCGTAGAGCTAGACTGCTTTGAGGTCTAGCTCTACCATGTGGTGGAGCTAGAATTGCATTTGAGGTCTAGCTCTACCATGTGGTAGAGCTAGAATGCATTGATCTAGCTGTGTACCATGCAAATCAACAAAACCAAATACTCCAAGAAGAGACCATGATGAGAACCAAGGAGATAAACAAGTGTGTTGAATGGCATTGGGACCCAACTTTGACGCGCTGGGAGAAGTGATTGCGATGCCCAAATCCGTGCACGGAGTGATGTGGACATAGAGCAACTTCCCTAGCACAAGTCCGTGTGGTCCATTCTCTGATGGGGTCCCGGATCCTCAACTTCTAACTGTCCGAATCCGGGTTCTCGAAAAAGATGCATGAGCGTGCCAAATGGCAAAAATTTCCAACTGTGGCCCAAACGACGCCGAAGAGGCATGAAATTCGAATCATGCATGGACAAATGTGTGGCAAGCAACCCGGATCTAGCTATGTACCATGTAGATCAACAAAACCAATTACTCTAAGAAAAGACCTACTTCACATGACAAAAACCAAGGAGCTACAATTGCATCCGACCTAGCTCTACCATGTGGTGGAGCTAGAATGCATTGATCTAGCTGTGTACCATGTAGATCAACAAAATCAATTACTCCAAGAAGAGATCTACTTCACATGACAAGAACCAATAAGCTAGAATTGCACTTGATCTAGCTCTACCACGTGGTAGAGCTGTATCCAACCTAGACCACATCGTAGAGCTAGACTGCTTTGAGGTCTAGCTCTACCATGTGGTGGAGCTAGAATTGCATTTGAGGTCTAGCTCTACCATGTGGTAGAGCTAGAATGCATTGATCTAGCTGTGTACCATGCAAATCAACAAAACCAAATACTCCAAGAAGAGACCATGATGAGAACCAAGGAGATAAACAAGTGTGTTGAATGGCGTTGGGACCCAACTTTGACGCGCTAGGAGAAGTGATTGCGATGCCCAAATCCGTGCACGGAGTGATGTGGACATAGAGCAACTTCCCTAGCACAAGTCCGTGTGGTCCGTTCTCTGATGGGGTCCCGGATCCTCAACTTCTAACTGTCCGAATCCGGGTTCTCGAAAAAGATGCATGAGCGTGCCAAATGGCGGAAATTTCCAACTGTGGCCCAAACGACGCCGAAGAGGCATGAAATTCGAATCATGCATGGACAAATGTGTGGCAAGCAACCCGGATCTAGCTGTGTACCATGTAGATCAACAAAACCAATTACTCTAAGAAAAGACCTACTTCACATGACAAAAACCAAGGAGCTACAATTGCATCCGATCTAGCTCTACCATGTGGTGGAGCTAGAATGCATCGATCTAGCTGTGTACCATGCAAATCAACAAAATCAATCACTCCAACAAAAGATCTACTTCACATGACAAGAACCAAGAAGCTAGAATTGCATTTGATCTAGCTCTACCATGTGGTAGAGCTGTATCCAACCTAGACCATATCATGTACTAAATCCTCTACATCATGTACTAAATCCATCTGCTAGATCCATATTTCTTGAGATGAGGGCTTGGAGAGTGGATTCGTTTGGGTTATTATCAATGTTACTTCGTCATGGTGTGTTGCCTTCCGACCACTAGTATCACTTTCTCGTTCTCATATCACATTTTCTATATAGCAAAATTTCAAATAAAACCATATTATGAACTATGTTTCAGTATCTTATCATACATTGGGCTCTATGCATTGAGAGATATGTGCATGTGAGATCTCTAGGCACTGAGAGTTCTATGCATTTGAGATCTCTATGCATTGAGAGCAGTGTGTATGTGAGAGATCCATGCATTAAGCTCTTACATGTGAGAGATCTTATGTATTGAGCTCATGCATGTGATCACTCTAGGCATAACAATCTCTCACATGCATGAGCTCAATGCATGTGAACTCTATGTAGCTCTCATGCATGAGAGCACTTACACTAATGAAAATGAGAGCTCTCATGCAAAAGAGCTCTTAATAAATGAGAGCATGGATAGAGAACTCACATGCATATAGAGATATCATGCAGTGCACGAGAGCTCATACACTCAATGCAAATAAATGAAAATAAGAGATCTTATGCATAGAGATCTCTTGCAGCCATGAGATCTCTAATGCTCTTATAAAAAACTCCCATAGCTCCCTTGTGGGTTGCAACATAAAAAAGAGAGCATTGGGTTTAGAGGTTACCACAACTCGGTAGGTGGTGAGGACCTAACACCAAAGCATGGTCAGGACGCAAGGTCAAGAGAATAACACAATAGAGAATTATTTACATACTTTTATTTACTCTGATGCATGTGTTATCGATTATGCATAGAGGGCTCTCATGCACATAGAGGGCTCTCATGCATATAGATCTAGGATATATCTACGCAAGGTGTGAGATCTCTCATGCATAGAGAGTTTTCATGCATTGTGAGAGATCTTACATGAAGCTCTCAAGCGTGGATCTCAGCCATGAGAGATCCATGTATATAGATCTCATAAATATAGAGCTATCATTGTGTGTGATTCATTGCCAGAGCTACCATGCATATAGATCGCAAATCTCATGCATAGAGAGCTCTCATGCATATAGATCAGCTATTATCAAGTGTGAGTCATTGTGAGAGCTCCTATGCATAGAGGGCTGTCATGCATATATATCTCATGCATGACAGCTCTTATGCATATCGATGAGCTCTCATGCATATAGAGTTGTCATACATGAGATCTTATGCATGGAGCTCTTTTGTATTCTAAGAGGTCTCATGCATGAGATCCCTCTTGCATTGTAAGAGCTCTCATGCATTAATAGCTCTCATATGCATAGATCTCTCATATCATGCACGAGAGCTATAGAGATCTTGGTCTTGCACTAGAGCTCTCATGCAAGGAGCTAGGTCTTACATTATGAGCTCTCATATATAGAGCTCCCATGCATAGAGCTTGGTCTTGCATTAGAGACCTCATTCATAGAGCTAGGTCTTACATTAAGATCTCAAAGATCTTACATTAAGATCTCAAAGACTCATACATAGAGCTCGCATGCAGAGAGCTATATCTTGCATTATTATAAGAGTTCCCATGGATAGATCTCATGTATAGAGTGAAAGAGCTCTCATGCATAGAGCTAGGTCTTGCATTCAAAGCTCTCATACATAGATCTCACATGCATAGAGTTAGATCTTGCATTATTATGAGAGCTCTCTTACATATATCTCATGCTAGAGCTATATCTTGCATTATTATAAGAGCTCCCATGGATAGATCTCATGTATAGAGTGAAAGAGCTCTCATGCATAGAGCTAAGTCTTGCATTAAGAGCTCTCATACATAGAGATCGCATGCATAGAGTTAGATCTTGCATTAATTATTATATTAAGAGCTCTCATACATAGAGCTATATCTTGCATTATTATAAGAGCTCCCATGGATAGATCTCATGTAAAAAGAGAAAGAGCTCTCATGCATAGAGCTAGGTCTTGCAATAGGAGCTACATCTTGCATTATTATGAGAGCTCTCTTGCATAGATCTCATGCTTAGAGTGTAAGAGCAGGAAAGTACAATTTCAAGCAAGGAGAGAGGGGAGAAGCAATGCTATGACGAAGGTGGAGAGGGGTCTTTTGTGCATGCTCTAGGATAGAACCTTGAAAGGCCTAGTAGGTAAGAGTAGGTGATTTTTGACTCTTCAAGTCAAGATAGAGGTACGATACTAGATGGATGGTTTGTCATTTCAAGTCATCTTGCACTAGTTTAAGTCATTTCAACTCCAGCTCTACCATGTGGTAGAGCTAGAATGCATTTCTCTAGCTCTAGCATGTTCAAATTATCCCGCCCAATTTTAAATTCAAATTTTCCCGCCCTTTTAAAATTTAAAATGGTCTTGGTCTTTTTCAAATTTTCCTTGACGTCCATGTCGCTTGTGTAATACAAACCTCCTTTCCCATCTTGTCATTGACAACTAGCACTTGGACATCACCGCATCCATTATCAAATTCAATGATACAACAAGGTACACATTTTTTTGTCTCATATTAAATCATTTTCTATGATTAGATTTAAAGTTTTGAACATGTCAATTAAAATTCAGATTATACACATTGACATAGAGTAGAAAATAAAAGCATGCAAGAATTCAAAAAACTAGGAATGGTTGAAGAGAAAAAACCTGAATCTACCGATTTGGGTTGCACTTCTTAGCAAATTGAATGGTGATGTTGAAACTGATACGGCCCCGAGGGAGATTCTGAAGGTATTGAAACTGATACGGGCAGTAGTGAAAAGCTGGTAGAGAGTAGAAGCAGGAGATATTAGAGAGTAGAAGTAGTAGAAATCTACGCAACTCCAGTAAATACTGTAACAGCGACCCCTACAGCCAAGGCAGGAACATCCGTCAAAGAATTTCGGACATGAAAGCTCCGGAGAGCATCGTGGAAGGCATCAAGGCGTCGATGAGAACAGCCCCCTCCACCATACATGAAAACCAGGTCCTGCTGTATTGTTGTGCATGGCTATATTGAGGCTGTATTGTTGCGCCTCTCACTACTGTTGCCGCCTGTACTGTTCCTGGCTGTATTATTGCGCCTCTCACTACTGTTGCCGCCTGTACTGTTCCTGACTGTATTGTTGCACCTCTCACGCTTGCTGTGCATATGCACCTCTCACTACTGTTGCTGCCTATAAGCTAAGCTTGGCTAAGCTTAGCATTTACCTTGGCTGCCAGTGCACCTGAATCAAACAAAAAAATATAGCGGAGGAGCCCCATGACAAAATCAATTAGCCGCGTGCACGCCAGTGCGCCCGCGTGCACGCAACGAACCTGAACTCTGGGGTGCTCTCTTCTCCCCTCTCAGATCTGGTCCCCAGAGCCACGTGCACGAGGTTCGCGCTTGATTGTTGACAGTGGGAAAGGCCAGAGCAACCTACGCCACAGAGAGGGGATAAGGAACTTGCGTTTTGCAGACGGGTTAAGGTCACCGTGGGTTAAGGCGTGCTTTAAAAATTAAAACTGATTAGGCTTATAAGATTGTTTATATAAATAGGCTTATAGATATATTTATATTTAAAGTTTATAATTAATAGATATATATAAATAGGCTTATACTATAGTAACTTAAACCCTGATTGGCTGGAGCAAATGATGAAGTGGATGAATATGATAAAATCTATTGTAGGCTAAGAAACACAAGGGACTGAAGCACTTCCTCCTTGGCTAATTCTCAATGATGTGTATTATGATGTGGTATGCTTCTATGCTCCAAGCCATGAAGATCCAAGATACTGAATACTGAATCACTTATGCTTGAATGTGGAGATGGAAGATGAGATGCATAACGATGGTATTTATATGATCATGGGGCTGCTCGTCTGCTGGGATATATAAATAGGCTTATAGGTTTAATAGATTAACTATAGTAACTATAGGTTTGATTATATAAATAGACTTAAAGATATATATAAATTGGCTTATTAATAGGTTTAATAGGTTCACTATAGTAACTTAATTTAGTCTATTTATAGTTTATAATTATACTAAATATATCTTATTTATAAACTTTCTATAGCTATATAAATCAAACCTATTTATATATAAACCTATATACTTTAAAGTTTATAAATTATAACCTATAGTGACTTAAATTATGTACATTAACCTATATATTAACCTACAACTATAACTATATAACTTATAGTAACTTAAATTATATTAATATTTATAACTATATAGCTTATTATAGTAACTTGTAGTTAATAAAAGCTTATTTTAATGCTACTATATTATAGCTTATTTAATAAATATAATTGTAAGCTTATAAGTTTGATTATAGCTTTTATTATAGGTTAAAGTATATGTATAAATTCAAGGGGACTTTGGTACAAAGATAGGGCAAGGAAATGTATCCATACTAGTGGAGGAATGTTTGAAAGATGTGGTCCTGCCTTTTCCTACAATGGATACTTCATCTCTCCAAGACTCATTATGGAGTGCCGTTCGATGGCCAAAGATTTATTTGCAATCTACTATCATGAATGGCAACTTAATTTGATCAAACGAAAGCTGTAGCGGTGATGAAGAAGGGGATCATTCTGATCCTCCAATTACAGACGCAATTCCTATAACATTGTCAAGCCCTGAATTTGAAACATTGATTCCTACCATAGATTGTTAGGTATCAAGGACTAGGGAAGATCAATTCACACACAAACCATGATTACATAAACACTTCTATTGCATTGAATGAGATACTAATAGTTTATATAGATTTTTAGGACTAATGGAGTCTGATCTTTTTTCTAGATCCTTGGTTCTCATCATGTGAAGTAGGTCTCTTCTTGGAGTAATTTCTTTTATTGATCTGCATTAGCTCCACCACATGGTAGAGCTAGACCTCAAATAATTACAGCTGTACGATGTGGTCTAGGTAGAATACAGCTCTACCACGTGGTAGAGCAAGATCAAATGCAATTCTAGCTCCTTGGTTCTTGTTGACATGTGAAGTAGGTCTCTTCTTGGAGTAATTGGTTTTGTTGATCTGCATGGTACACAATTAGATCGATGCATTCTAGCTCCACCACATGGTAGAGCTAGACCTTAAATGCAATTCTAGCTCCACCACATGGTAGAGCTAGACCTCAAAGTATTTGATCTAGCTCTACCACGTGGTCGAGCTGTACTATTCTACCTAGACCACATCGTAGAACTTTAAGGTCTAGCTCTACCATGTGGTGGAGTTAGAATGCATCAATCTAGCTGTACCATAAACCATGTTGTAGACCTAGAATGCCTAGAGGTCTAGCTCTACCATGTGGTGGAGCTAGAATATATTATTAGAATGCATCAATCTAGCTGTACCATAAACCACATTGTAGACCTAGAATGCCTAGAGGTCTAGCTCTACCATGTGGTGGAGCTAGAATATATTGAACTAGCTCTACCTCTCTACTATCTGGTAACTATATCATGTGGTGGAGCTATAATGCATCAATGTAACTATATCATGTAATGGAGCTAGAATTCATTGATCTAGCTCTACCATGTGGTAGAGCTATATCAAAATAATCTATCTAGACACCATGGTATAGCTAGAATGCTTTGAAGTCTAACTCCACCACATAGTAGAGATAGTCTTTAATGGATTCTATCTCTACCATATGATAGAGCTAGTTCTAGCTCGGCCACATGATAGAGCTAGTTCTAGCTCGGCCACATGGTAGAGCTATACTTCATGGTAGAGTCTGATGTAGGTTCCAAACTAAAAAAAATTGCTTGCTAGATTTAATTACTAGTTTAACAAGTCCAACATGATTATGTGCAGGATGGATTTCCAATCTGGAGGGAGGGTCTACATGACGTTGAACAATGATTCTGTTGGTATTGGCTGCATGTGTAGAATTGATCCAAAATCCACTTGTAGTGGAACAAAAATTGGTCAAGGAAATGTATCATTACTTGTGGAGGAATGCTTGAAGGATGTGGAACTACCATTCCCTACAATGGATACCATTTATCTAAAAAATGAATTATGGAGTAATGTTCGTTGGCCAAAAATGCTTTTAAGGCCTTTCAGAAGGGAGCTAGAATTTGGAGAGTGGAGTGAAAGATGCAGTGATGCAGATCAAGAAGAGCCTGTGGAACCTCCAATTGTAGATGCAATACCGATAACATCTCCAGAACTTGGCATGCTTAGGCTTGGCTTGTGAGGATGAAGCTCATATTGATGGTTCCTTCAATGAGGAGTAGCATTTGTAGATTCAATATTGACAATGTGGATTTTTAGGTTATAATTCTAATTATATCCAAAAGAGATGTACTTTGGTATCTTCTTTATTTTTTATTTTCACTTATTGAATGAAATTTTTCTTTGTGCCTCTTACATTTTTTTGATATAAAAATGTTTCTATCTTATTTGTTCAATTGTTTCATAAATTTTGTGCAGTGTACAACTCACTTGGTGTGCTGTCAGGTCCTAGCAAAGAAACAAATACCACTTTCTTATTAATGGTGTTTATCAACACCACCTTCCTACATGATTATCAAACAGTTACTCCTTTCAAATATGTTTATGCACAAATACTAATAGCATCACTTTTTTGGTTTGAATGGTGATTATCAACACTACCTTCCTCCGTTCTATATTAAGAAATTCCACAATAACTTTTCCCACATTAAGTGGGAAATTCCCATAATACATGGAACCTATCAATTTCAAAATTCCCATAATGCGGGATTTCTCCCATAATACCTAATACGGTCTTTAATGTCCTTCCCTCAAATGTAGCAATGGAATAACAAACACGTAGCCTTGAGAGTTGTGTTTTTATCGATGTTGATTGAGAGGACCTCCTACACACAAAACAATGCAAACATTAGTTGTCATAGATGAAATTATCAAATTGCTCATAATAATAGTTCTTAAAGATTAGATAACTTATAAAATAGAATACCCATGTTGCCTTGTAAGGCACGCATGGCAACCACTTTAGTTACATACCTACCCATGGTGTGTGCATTTGGCAATTATCCCATGGTATGCCATGCACCAACCCAAAACCTCACTTCTCATGCATACCTCCAAGACATTTAGCACATAAATATATAAATTTTGAGATTATTCTTTGATTCTAGCACATAACTTATGACCTTGAATTTAAATTTAAGATAAGCGATAGGTCATGCATAAGTAGTAACACAAGATAATGAAATGGAGTGACCATAAGCTGAGATTTAGGACAAATCATTATGTAGATTAACACACAATGAGAAAGAATCTTACATAATGCCTAAATAACTTATCCTTTCACCAAAGGATGGAAATAACCTTCCATAGGCCAAAGTATGGCAGCTCAAGGCTCCAATGTGCATTTAAAGTCATATAATCAAAAGATGTCAAAAGATACAATAGTGGTTCATGAGACCCATTTTATCCTTGAGCCCATAACCATGGTCCTAAACCTAATCTAAAGTTATTGCTTCATTACTAACCATCCCCTCCTATAATGATTCCATCCTCAAAATGAAAGGGGGTCATGCAAAAATCAAACATATACAAAAGGCTATGTCTGGAAGCCAAAAATCATGACATAAGTCACTGTCATGGAATAACCAAATACCATAACACAAATAGTATGACCCCCAAGGGTCACACTACAACAGAATGAGGGTCTAGCAGCGCTTTTATAACTACAAGGATACGAAGATGTCGGGCCTATTTTTCTGCTATAAACGCTGCTATTTTTGTTGCAATAGGATCACTGCTCAGCAGAGAAAATAGCAGCGAAAAAATGCTGCTAATAAAGCTACTGGAGTAACGAAAAAATGTTGCTTATAACACTGCTGAGCAGCGAAAATAAACCTGCAAAAAAAAAAGCTGGGGCAAATTGGGGAGTTCTCACAAAACTCCCTAGTCTGCCCCCCGTAGCTCTAAAAAGAAGTTATCTATCTAGTTTTCATGAGCTTCATGAAGCTACTAGCATGCCTAGATAGCACTCGGCATGCATTCGGTGCTCTTGGTGCATGTCGGTAGTTACTAGCATGCATCAGAAAGCTACCATCATGCCTAGGTAGCACCCGACATGCATTGGCTGCTCTCGATGCATGTCGATAGTTATCGACATGCATTGGAAGATACCGGCATGCCTAGGTAGCACTCGACATGCATGGATGCTCCCGGTGCATGTTGGTAGTTATCGACATGCATTGGAAGCTACCGGCATGCTTTGGGTGCTCCCGGTGCATGTCAGTAGTAGTTATCGGCATGCATTGGAAGCTACGGGCATGCCTATGTAGCACCTAGCATGCATTGCATGCTTCGGTGCATGTTGATAGTTACCGGCATGCATTAGAAACACCTGGCATGCCTAGGTAGCACCCGACATGCATTGGGTGCTCTTGATGCATGTCGATAGATTTCAGTGCATGCTGGTACTTATCGGCATGCATAGGAAGCTACCAGCATGCCTAGGTAGCACCCGACATACATTGGGAGGTGTCCTGGTGCATGCTGGTAGCTACCGGCATACTTAGATAACACCTAGCATGCATTGGGAGCTCTCGATGCATGTCGGTAGCTAGCGGCATACTTAGGTAGCACCGAGCATGCATTGGGAGCTCCGAGTGCATATTGGGAGTTACTTAGGTAGCACTCGGTATGCATTGGGAGCTCCTAGTGTATGTCGGTAATTACTGGTGTGGGAAATTAGCAAAGAATTAGACCATCTGGCTTTTAATGTAATTAGCCTATCAAGTACAAATGTAATATTTTTGCAATTGTCAATGCAAGATAGCTTTTTTGTCTTCGTTTCATAGTCTGTGATTGTGTTTGATGCGATGAAAGCTATACTTGGTCTATAAATTTACGCTACACTTTGATTGATGAATTTAGGGTACGGTTGATCTATGAGTTTAAGCTATGCTCAATTGATACATTTACGCAATTCTCAATCTATGAGTTCACTACATTCGTTTAAATGGAAGAACAACGTATGCAGAAGATGGGCCAAAAGGGTGCAAAAAGGCCTATGCGGGAGGCCTGCACAGGGCATTTTCGCACCCCTCTGGCCCCTTTGGATTTTGATGTTTTATGCAAGAATTAAATAACTCAAAATCTCATGTCAATTGTACTTATATTCCCACCGCAAAGTAATCGTACCATTTAATTTGTGAAAAGCCTTCTCTCTTTATTGACTCCCAAGCCAGGTTCTAGACGCACGTGACACTATGTGATACACATATCAATGTTTGTGGATTTTTTTGTGCATATCAACACTTTAATATGTGTCCAAAGATCAGAATAGTACGTTTACTAGCAAGAAGACATGTCCACATGATGGGCCTGAAGGGTGTGAAAAAGGCCTGTTCAAGAGGCCCGCACAAGGTATTTTTGCACCCCTCTGGCCCGTGTGGATTTCGATGTTTTGTGTAATGTTCGTGGTTTTTTTGTGAAAATAGTGATGTTTACATTTGAGATGACTTAAAATTATCTCATCTTAACTTACAAGCTCTTTGACATCGTCTTTCAATAGTGACGACAGGTTTGGAGCAAAAGAAAATACAAAGCTCTATCTATACCAGCCCTTTTCACTAATGGAACTAATGCGCTTTGTATTACTTTCATTTTAATATAGCATGGGACCTAACGCTTAAGTCACTTCAAATTTGTAGTCCTCACCCATTTTCCATATGTTGTCACATAAGCCTAAAGAGGAAAGTAATTCATTAGGAATTTTTTGGACCCAAAAAGGGCCTCCTAAGGATTCCTAATTTTAAGGGATTAGAGCTTAAAAAACTGGGCTTAAGGGAGACATAGGCTATGATGACCCCTATTTTTTTGCCTTGCCACATCAGTCATACCCCCCTTAGTTTCACTTTTTAAAGGGAATATTCTCATACTCTCATACTCTCATACTTTCTGACTTTTCTCATACTTTCTCTCTTACTTTTTGAATTTTTTATCTTCACTCTCTATAAATTGAATCTTTCTTGTCAGTTTGAAATCTCCTTCCTCATTAACTCCCACCATATCTCCCTTCCACATAAGCAAAACATTCTTGTATTTAGGTGGATCCCAAAAAGTGAAAATTTTTCATTTTTTATTTTTTTACATTTTGAGGTGGAAAAAACACCACCCATCCAATATGTATGATGAAAATAAAAATTTTCCTCCAAAAAGCCTGTAATTCAAAGGTCACGTCAGAAGCCTGTCAAAGCCAGTACATCCATAACTAACTGTCAGGTCCCCACAACCCCATAAACATAACTAACTGTCAGGAACCACTACATCCATGAGATCCCAAAATTGTGGGGACCCCAAAAATTATTATTTTTTAATTTTTCTCATAAATGTAATTTATTGATGAAAAACTCCATGTTAGTATATTTGTATTTCAAAAATATCATTTTCTTCTTTGAAAAATGAATTTGTGTTAAACGTCCAATAACAAACCTCCAACAGTTTTAACTCTCTCTCTCTCTCTCTCTCTCTCTCTCTCTCTCTCTCTCTCTCTCTCTCTCTCTCTCTCTCTCTCTCTCTCTCTCTCTCTCTCTCTCTCCCCCCCTCTAGGGATCTGTTTGCTCTTTAGCTTCTTCCTATGCTTAGCTATGGAGTCTTTGCAAGCTGTGTGTGTAGCCCCTTGTGAAGCTAGAAAAACGAAGGTTGATTTATACATTCGTATTCCTGAAGAGTATGGCAGCTCTAAAAAAACTCATCCTACTGATGCACAATCTATCCAAGCTTGTAGGATAGCTAATAATAAAAATGTAGATCTTTGGGTTGATGGGGCGTCTCTATCCAATTGACCCTCTGTTAAGAGCAAACCCTCCTTTCCGTGATTTATCATCTTTTATGCAAATTGTTGGTGAAGGAGAGCTTGGCTTGTTAGGATACTGCAGAAGATTGACCCTACAAGTGGAGCTTGGCAAACCCATATTCTCCAATCTCAATTGCAAGCATCACAATTCACCCTTTTACAATGTAAAGAAGGACTTAAAACATCAAGCAAATAAAATGAAAGAGATCCTCACAGAGAGAATGTGAAGAAGGATGCAAAGATTCAAAGGCTAGAGAAGCTTATCAAACGACTCAAAGCAATGCCAAATGGTGCTCGTGAATGCAAAAAGACATTGGCTGGTATAGAATCTCTTGCATTTAAAGGTGGAGCACCGAAGAAAAGGATTTGTACAATAAAGTAAGTAACATAAACTTTCATTATGCACTCAGTGATTTAAACAAAATAGTCATGATTTGTGTTCTGCCATGAATTTTATGCAACAAGAGGTGTGTGGTTCTAAAACGAAGAGGAATAGAAGGATTTGGTCAAAGCCATTCTAAATACCAAGGATATTCGCTCAATTATTAATGACCCTCATCGTCCTAAAATATGCCAAGCTGTTGTCAGCAATGTGGTGAGCGAGATTACCACCTCCATCGATTCTTCATTAATTCAACATGCTTGTGATACGACTGGAATCAGCATGAAAGGGTACCAAGCAATCCGTCAGGTTGTAAAAGATGCATTTCTAAGACAAGGAATCACTGGCACTTTATTTCCTACACTCAAGGTGATTCAAAATGTCAAGCGTATCAATAATGATGATGTGCAGCGAGCTATAGGATAGTTTTATCACGTTGCACACTAACATTAGACACAGGGTCGAGCATAAAGAAAATCAAGACAACAAGTATAGAATTTCACTATGATGTTTACAATAATATCTTTGTTCATATTGAGAGACTACAACCCAAGCTATGGTGAAGTTCTATGGTCTTTCATCAGAAGGTGAGAACTTGCAATTTCTACTATTCATGTTTTTTAGTATAAAATGAAGATGATTATTTTGTTTTAAATATTGTAAATTACCGTTTATTTGCAGTTTTTGGGAGCACACTTTCATTTGTGCTCAAGCTAAATGAGTGCCAAATTATGAAAGGTTGGAAGCTGGAACGTATGAGCATTACGCTCATGAATGAGGCCATGATATGTGCATGGGAAAAGACTACCAAACCAAGTTTTAGTGTGCAATCTGAGAAAGAGGTCTAGTGGCTTGGTGCATTCGAGGTACCGAACGAGACACATGAGGTATTGACATGGATGTTTGAAAGGGCTCCCTGGATAACAAATGTAATCAAAAAGCAAATTGATGGTCAACTTTTAGATGTAGAAAACATAGGAAAGTTCAAGGTGGACTGGCATCTTGGGGGAGATTTGAAGACAATTAAATGCATGATGGGTTGTGCTCAAGGCGTGACATCAAGATGGCCTTGTCCATATTGCAATGCTCAGATTGATATTCCTAGGCAGAAAAAGACAAATGGAAAAGGTATGAAAAAGGTTGGTTTTGTTTGGAAGGATGCCTTGAAAGGTCCCAAGAAAGGGAAGATACAGTAGATCCAACAGAGTCAACTGATGTGATGAAGATGAGGAACAACCAAATGCAAGATGGGTGGAAGGTGTCATGTCTCCTGAAAGTTGCAACCCTTGGTAAATTAGAGCATCTTTTGAATTCTCTGGGTTGCCATGGCGGAAACGTGAAAATTGAAGTGAATAGCAGGCCTCTGGTATGTCATACATGGTTGCTTAAAAGGTCTCCATGGGCTGGAGCAAAGGCAAGGAGATTTTCGAGAAGCCAGCAAACATAGAGAATTCAAAGAAGACTTGGGGACTCTGGAGAGACTTGTGTGCAATCACTACAAATGTAGATTGTCCAATGCTAGCTCTTATAAATATGTGCAAATAGCTTTGGATAAATTTCAATAACATGGTTCGCATTATGAATCAAAGTAACACAACTGCCCAAGAACGAGCATCATTCCAACAACATATCGTAGAATTCACCAAGTGTGCTAGTAGGTGCTTAGGGAGAGAGTAAAGTAACACACTATATGGTAAGTTGTACAATAAAAAAATATACTGGTGTTTTAACTTGGACTATTTCTAATTAAATTCTATTGTCATGTGTACAGCACATAGTTTATGCGCATGGTGCATATTTCATGAACAAGTATGGATTGCTCAATATATGATAAGTTGTACAATAAAAAAATAAATTGGTGTTTTAACTTGGACTTTTAGGCTAATTAAATTCTATTGTCATGTGTATAGCACATAGTTTATGCACATGGTGCGTATTTCATGAACAAGTATGGATCGCTCAACATGTAGAGTACCCAAGGGATGGAGAAATCACATTATAAAGCAAGAGGGGTTTATTTCAAAAATACAAGACATGGAAGTGGAGCTTCTGCAGGAGGAACACGTACAAACTATCTACAAGAGATGTTCAATTGGTTTTATCGCACAACCTTTGGAAGGGTATTGGTTAGGGAGCAGGCCCAACAATCAAAGCTTACGTAAGAGGCACACACGGTTGCAAAAAGTCATGCTCATCTTGAATGGTTACATACCAATGCTCCCCATAGGCATGGTGCTTTGGCGTGCACAAATGAGGAGACAAGGGAGGCGTTGGGTTGTGCATGCACCATCTAGATGTAATAAGGCTAAGAAAATAAGTTTAGTTAGGTTTTTTTCTTGCTCTTAAAAAAAACTATTAATAGTTCCTTCTCTCACTTGATTTTCATTTCACTTTTTTAGAGAGCTTGAGCTCAAGATCTACGTAGGCACCCACGTAAGGACACCAGCACATCACCACACGTTAGTACAATAGGCACAATCGTACATGGTTATGGCATGCACCAAGAACACCGCATGTGTCATCATGCCTTCACAAAACACAGTGCAAGGCACCCAACGACCACATACTGGCGACACCACGGAAGAGACTGACCCCTTGGATTCTAGGACATGCCCAATGGGATCACCAGAGTCCAACCCTTGTACCACAGCAACACCAACCCACACACATGCAGGCCCTTCTAGTGGGAGTAAGTGTATGAAGAAGACCCCACAATGCAGCCACCCCAGAGATCAAGACAGAGAGGCCGATGATGAGCAGTTCGCTTCGACTGGGTTGGTGAAAACATTCCTACATTGCACAGCACCACTGGTGGCAAGACCCTACTACCAAGATAGGGTCCTCTACCTAGCCGGGAGGAACTTGATACACAGGTACCATAGCAGCAGGAGAAGGCAGATTCAGACTATTGGAGAGACGGAAAACTCTCTCTCTTGTAGCAAGAGGAGTACGATCCACACTAAGCTCAATCCAATGGGATTTGCATCCCTTTCGGAGCTAGGGATTCGACCCGTACCGGTGCACAAAAGCTTATCCACAACAAATGGAGAGAATGTGAAGAAAACTACTACTATTGACATGGACTAACACATACTCAAGCTCAATCTTGCCACACTCAATCACTCAACATCCCACTCATTCCATGCATCCAAACAAGAAGAAAGCTAAGCTATTGCATACACAAGCTCAAAGCATCCTTCATTCTCAAGATCTTACTTCCTAGCATGCACACACTCCTTGAAGCTATCAACAACAAAGAAACATGCTTACTAGAGAATAGACATGAGAAGAGAGACAAACATCACTCATTGCATTAACAAAAGAATAGACTTACAATAATGTAACTGGGGAGAGAGAAGAGCTTGCACCTCTATGGAAGAAGAGGGAGAGCTAGTCTCAAGAGAGCTCAAACATGAGTTTGCCCAATGTGTGTAAAGCTCTCAAATGAGCCACCTTTTATACAAAAATTCTAGGACTCCCATAAGTCCCCATGTGGGATTATTATCAAACCCTCTCCCACATTCATCTACAAAGTAGAACTCTTTTCAAGAGCCCTAAGTATCGTTTTTGTTGCATCCTGGTATTGATCTTCATTTGCAAGCAACACTCCCCCCTTCCTATTTTGCGCACGTCCTCGAGCGCAGTAGTAGCAAGAGCTGCAACAAAAACAATTGATACGAGTAAAGTCCTTTATTGATAAAAAGAAAAGAAAAGCAAAATCAGCAATAATAATTACACACGTGAGCATACAAGTGCAAGGCTGATTAAAGTTTTAATGAGTACTAAAAGAGGTGAGTAAAAACTAGTCAAAGTGAGACTTAGGTAGTAGATAATGCTATGCAAAGGCAAGTGTCTTTGTACACCTCCGGTTATGACCGCAGTCTCAATGTCCTATCAGTATGTAAGTTACTCCTAAGTGGCAACCCTACTCCTAAGTATGAGCAAAGGTGATTGGAGCTCTCTCTTGTTGTTTTTTTTTTTCTTTTTTTTTTTTTTGATATGTGTGTAGAAGGTGATAAAGATTAAGTTTCTATCCCCATGAGACCCAAGCAATGGCCCAGAGACCTCCGCCAAGAGAATCTAAAGACCGCTAAGTATCTCAAGGGCAACAGACCCTTTTTCTTTCTTTTATGACCTAAGGAGTACCCCTTGAAGATGAGGGCATCGGTCTTGAGGGCCCATAGTGTACCCCCGAGTCCTACCAACATCTATCAAGGCGATAGATTCCTCAAAGGTCCTCTATTGAAGCTTCTAGACATCAGTGTTCACCCCATGGAAACCAAGGCATCGGCCCCAAGGTGCTGAGACATCCCCAGGTCCTACCAAGCACTTCGCATGGCGGTAGACACTTCATGTCGCAATTCACCTTGTATATATATTTTTGTAGGGTATATTTTCATTAATTTTTATTACTCGTAGCACCTAGCTCATATCTAAGAGATAACTACCACTAGGGATAACTAATATACCTTGAAGACATAAGTACTTGGCATACTCCCTTGGTATATATCCTACACTGTCTTTGGATAGAAATATCTCTTACTAAGTTTTCTAAGACTCTAGAATTCACTCACCATATTTTAACTACAAATCAAAAACTCAAACCAGCCAATATTGTGTACATGCAAACCATATATTCGAAAGACAAGAGCACATAAAGAAATAAAGATTAAGATTTGCATACACCTGATGTAGTGCCCTGTTGATGTTGTCTTCACAAAGCAAAAACAGTTCAGAGCAACAGGCCTTCTACACGAGTTCAGGAAGAGGACGAGGTAGAGGAGGCCGTGGACGCGGTCAAGGAGGTGGCCGAACAGGTAATCAAAATTATGGTCAGCACAGCAGCAACAACAACAGCAGTCCCAGAATCAACAACAACAACAACAACACGCAGGTGGAAGAGGCAAATTCAGAGGCAGGGGGAGTCAAAGAGGCCGTGGAAATTGGCAAAGGCAATATAATGATGCACGTGAATGCTATTATTGTGGTAAGCCTGGACATGTGCAGTCAGAATGTTATAAGAAGCAGGCTGACATGCAAAATGGGAAAGTGCAGCAAAACAACTATGCATCCTCAAGCAGAAATAATGAGGATAATGAAAGGTTGTTTGTTATGCAGCATGTTGTGAATGCCATGTCTGAAAATGTTGATGCAGCACAAAAAGATAATGTATGGTATGTGGATTCAGGTGCTTCGAACCACATGACGAGTCATGGGGAGTGGTACAAGGAGATGAAAAACCCGGAAAGACCAGGTTTTGTGGAAATAGGGGATGACACTGCTCATCCAATTGCCCACGTTGGAGATGTACCATTGTCTATGCATGATGGCAAAGTGAAGTACCTTGCAGATGTACTTCATGTACCGAACATAACAAAGAATCTGGTTTCAGTTGGCCAGATGATTGAGCAGGGTTTGCGGGTTCGGTTTAACCCTGATGGGTGTTATGTTGAAGATTTCAAAGACAAGTGCAGGTTGGTTGCAAAAGGCAACAGAGTGGGCAGAATGTTTACGTTGAATGTAGACATGCCTGAAATGAGTGCTACGATGTTTGTAAATGGTTCAGGAATTGTTGCAGACACAGACATATGGCATAAAAGAATTGGACATGTGAATGTGCAGAGATTGAAGTCTATGCAGACAAAAGGAATTGTGACAGGGCTGCCAAAATTTAAAGTGGAAGGTATGCAAAAAATATGTGAAGCATGCCAATTTGGGAAGCAAACAAAGCATGTGTTTCCACGTAACAGATATGTGAGCAGAAATGCACTAGATGTTGTGCATTCAGATGTATGGGGTCCTACGAAGACCATATCTATGGGAGGTTGCAGGTACTATGTGACTTTCATTGATGACCACACAAGGAAAGTGTGGGTATATTTCATGAAAGAGAAGAGTGAGGTGTTCACTCACTTTTTGAATTTCAGAGTTTTGGTTGAAAAGCAAACAGGGAAATATGTCAAGTGCCTAAGGTCAGATGGAGGGGGAGAATACTTCTCCAATAAGTTCTCTAAATTTTTGAAGAAGAATGGTATTCGGAGACAGTTCACATGCAGATACACTCCGCAGCAAAATGGAGTTGCTGAGCGAAAAAACAGGCACATTGCTGAGATTGCGCGAGCATTGATGGAAGAGAAGAATATGCCGCATTGCTATTGGGCTGAGGCTGTTTCTATAGCAGTATACATCATGAACAGGACTCCAACTGCAGCCATACATGATGTAACTCCAGAGGAGAGGTTTACTGGCAGAAAACCAGATTTGTCTCATCCGAAAGTCTTTGGATGCATTGCATATGTGCATGTGCCAGATGAGTTGAGAACTAAGCTAGACCCGAAAGCTGAAAAATGTGTGTTTATTGGATATTCCCTTGAGCAAAAGGGATACAGGTGTTATAACCCTGCTACACGTGAGTTGAGGGTAAGCAGGGATGTTGTGTTTGATGAGATGAGCAGCTGGTATGTTGCTGAAAAAGAAGCTGTTGGGGCTGATGTGAGTGGAAGTGTGGTTGCACAGAATGCAGGTCAGCAATCACAGTCTTTGAGTGGACCAGGAGAGTCCTCATCTACTAGTGGGTCTGTTGATAGACCATGGAGTGGCAGGCTGCGTCATAATACCAGTCCTGCAAACGTGATTACTACATCACGTAAAGGAAAAGAGAAAGTGGTTGAGCCCCTTGGTATGCCTGACATTTCTGCAGGGCATTCTCATGTTGATGGAGAGTCTAGTGGCTCAGATATGAGCCTTGATGAGGAGCTTGGGATCCCAGCTATGAGAACACCTGGTGTAAAGAAGGCTATGGAAGCCATGAATGAAAAGCTGCGAAGATCTGGTAGAGTGAAGAACCCTATGCAGATGTTTACGTATGTTGGTTATGTGGCACATCACTATGCATATATGGCAAAGGTTGTGCAGGTTGTTGAGCCCACATGCATTGCCGATGGCTCTTGTTGGCTCCTCAAGTCCTACAGTGCTTTTGTGCACATGTTGCATCCTTCTCCCTAATGATTGTTTACAGTTTGGTCATTTCCTTAATCCCATTAGTCATGCATCTCTATAGGTAGTTTATGGTAGTTGTACCTAGTCCATGTCTATTGTCTGTGAAACATGTGGTAGTAGATATTTTCTGGATCTTTCTAGAAGGCTTTGTTATCTCAAGTCTTCTAGGGGCTCTGTCCTTGTTCAGATATCGAGCTCAACTAGTGCTACAATGGACATTGATGACTTGCCTAGGTGATACCTTCTGCACTTATGTTACTGGCATAGTTGGTGCAATTATGGTTGATATGCTACTAGTGGGGATGACAGGCTGTGTGACAGCCCCGTTGGAGTACTAGAGTTATGGCATAGCTATAGAGCCAGCTCATATAGTCAGGTTCACACTATAGACGGACCATTTTGTATGTTGTAGGAGAGTACTTTCCCTTTATGTATGTACTCTTATCTTTTAGTTATATGGTTGTAGTAGAGAAGAGAAGAAGATAGAAGAAAATTCAGCCATCCATCTCTCTCTTGTGTCTTGCACTCTCTTGTGTGTGTGTGTGTGTTTTCCTTTGCAAAGAAATCAAGCTCTCTCTCCCCCCCACATTCTCTTCATGGTATTAGAGCTCTGGTTTTTGTGTGAGATCTAGGGAGGCAAGCAAGAGGCAAGAACAAGCAAACAAGGAAGCAGTACATAGGTAAGAGCATCATCATCTCTTTCCCTTCTTGGTTTAGGTACAACACCCCTCGGTAGCTCCGAGAGCTACACATCTCCGATTGAGGAGTTGTCTTCGTAGACTTGGAGGTGCCTATGTGGTATGGAATACTTTGTGCTATAGTTTTTCATCCATAATCATGTTTCGGGCTTGTCTCAGTCTTCGTTCTGTCACTATAAGGTATTTTTGACAATTTTGGGAAGTTCTGGTTGAGAACTGTCTTTGGTCGAAATCTGGTTATCGCAGTACAACAGTGCATTTTGCGAGTGAAGATAGTGTTTTCACATGTATTGTTTACATTGGGTGCATGTACATTACTTTGGTTAGATCTGGTGTGGCCTACAGGTTGTGCTAAAGTACCGCGCAGTAGTCACGGAAGATACTACTGTGTTAAAGGTTGCATACAAAAATTGTATGTTGTTTGCACAAATTGTCAGTGATGAAAAGCTTGAAAAGAAAAAATTCCATGCCGAGAAGTTCAAAATGACCAATTTCCTTAGGGTAAAGAATTTTGGGACTATGTCGAAGGAGATAATGAGGAGCCTCGTGAGTTGTCTGAAGAGAATGCCACTCCAGCAGACATAAAGGAATTCAAGGATTGGAACCAAGGTACAAGGAAAGTCATGTATTGGCTTTCAATTAATCAGACACGTTGATAGGACACATAAAGGATGCCAACATTTTAGCAGTTGCGTAGTAGAACTTGGTGCAGATGTTCCAGACCAACTCAAAGGCAAGAAAATTGCAGCTAAAACGAGAGCTGTATACTATGGAAAAGAAAAACATGTCTATCAATGAGTATGCTTTAAAGATCAAGGGAATTTTTAAATCCCTTGGGTCCATCAATGTATCAGTGGAAGATGATGATTTGGTAAGTGTCTGTTTGAATGGACTTGGCAAAGAGTACAAGCCATTCAAGACCTCCATTACAATCAATTTGGTAAGTGTCTGTTTGAATGGACTTGGCAAAGAGTACAAGCCATTCAAGACCTCCATTACAATCAAGGAGAATATTCCCAACTTTTGGGACTTGGTGTCTATTCTGATAATAGAAGAAAAGTATTCTTCATAAAGCAATAACACATTAGAACAGACCTTTTATTCTACTTAAAGTAGAGACAGAGGCCCGAGGTTGTGGTCAAGGCCAAGGTGGTGGCCAACAAGGAAATCAGAATTCTGGACAATAGTCCAATGATTCACAACAGCAAACATAGGTGGAAGAGGCCAGTCTAGAGGCAGGGGAGCAAAGAGGCCAAGGTGGTTGACAAAGAAATCAAAATGCAAATAGAATAGAGTGCTATTATTATGGCAAACCAGGGCACATGGCAAAGGACTGCTATAAAAAGCAAAATGACATTAAAAGTGAAAAGTTGTAATAAGGCAACTATGCATCATCTAGTAAATAGGGAGGTGATGATAGAAGTGAGCAACTGTTTATGATACAACACATGCTCAGTTCCATAATAGGAGATATGTCAAGATCTCAAGATACATGTGGTATGCGGATTCTAGTGCCTCTAACCACATGACCAGTCATGCTGCTGAGTGGTTTAGAGACATGTAGAAAATGGAAAAAACAGGCTATGTAGAAACAAGTGATGATATTGTGCATCCCATTACGCATGTTGGTAAAGTGCCATTGTCTATGTAGTATGGCAAAATGAAGTACTTGGAAGATGTATTTCATCTTCCAAATATTACAAAGAACCTCATTTCTGTTTAGACAGATGGTTGAGTAGGGTCTACAAGTGAGGTTTAATTCTCAAGGATGTTTTGTGGAAGACTTCAAAAATCAGTGTCACTTAGTTGCAAAGGGTAATAGAAATGGTAGAATGTTTACTTTGGATGTGAACATTCCTGAAGTAAAGGAATCCATGTTTGTGCATAGAACAAGTGTCATTGCAGATATTGACATATGGCACAAGCACATTGGTCATGTGAATGTACAGCGAGACTGAAGTCTATGAAGGCCTAAAATATTGTTGTAGGTTTGCCAAAGTTTAAAGTTAATGGTATGCACAAAGTATGTGAAGCATGCCAACTTGGTAAGTAGGCCAAACATGTTTTTCCACATGAAAAGCATGTTAGTGCATGGCCATTAGATGCCATATATTCAGATGTATGGGGACCAGCCAAGACTGCAACAATTACAAGTTGTAGGTATTATGTTACATTCATTTATGTGACCACACTAGGAAAGTGTGGGTTTACCTCATGAAGGAGAAAAGTGAGGTGTTTACTCACTTTCAAAGATTTAAAGCCTTGGTCGGGAAAAATGCATGCAAATAAAATGCCTGAGATGAGATAGTGGGGGAGAATATTTCTCCAATGAGTTCAACGATTTCCTGAGAGGAAGCAAGGAATCAAGAGACAGTTTACATGCACGTACACTCTGTAAACAATATAGTAATGCAGAAACAAATTACATGCACATTGTGGAAGTGGCATGTGCCTTGATGGCTGAAAAGAATATGCCACATTATTTTTAGGTAGAAGCAATAGCAATTGCTGTGTACATAATGAACAAGACACCCATTGCAGCTGTTCATGGTATGTTTCTTGAATAGAAGTTTACAAGCATAATACCAGATGTGTCTCACTTAAAAGTGTTTGGGTGTATTGCATATTTGTATGTTCCTGATGAAGTGAGAACAAAGCTGGAATACAAAGGCAGAGAAATGCATCTTTATTGGTTATTCTATGGAGAAAAAAGGTTATAGATGTTGTAACCCTACCACTTGTGAGATGCGAGTAAGTAGAGATGTTGTCTTTGATGAGACGAGCAGCTGATATGCACCAATAGTGAAGGCAACAAAAGATGCAAATGTAATAAGTGTTGATGCTATACCACATATAGAGTAGTAATCACAGGTGCGTAGTGGACCTGGAGAGTCCTCTAGCAGTGGATCCAATGTTAGCCCATGGTCAGGCAGGTTAAGGACGAATGTAGGTACATATGTATCACATATAGGGAAGGAAAATGTAGATCAAGCTTTTGTGCCTGATCTATCAATAGTTCACTCATATATGGATGCTTATATGTGGATGGTGACTCTAGTGGCTCTAAGCAGAGCCTTGATGAGGAGCTTGGCATTCCATCAGTGATGATTACTCCTAGTGGTGTAAGGAGAACGAGGGCTATTTTTAGGACACCTGGCAGTGATCCAGGTGTATGCAGGTTTATGAGGGTTAGGTACCTTGTCGATAGGTTGAGATATGATGGATATACGGCCCATCATTATGCTTACATGGTTAAAACAATATAGGAATTAGAGTCCAGGTGTATGCAGGTTTATGAGGGTTAGGTACCTTGTCGATAGGTTGAGATATGATGGATATACGGCCCATCATTATGCTTACATGGTTAAAACAATATAGGAATTAGAGTCCACTTGTTTTGAGTAGGCACTTGGAAATAATAAATGGGAAGATGCCATGAATGAGGAGATGGTAGCATTGGATATAAATGCAACATGGGAGTTAGTGCCTTTGCCTAAGGAAAAGAAGCAAATTGGATGTAAGTGGGTGTATAAAGTCAAGCAGTAGGTATAAGGCAAGATTGGTTGCCAAAGGATATGTGCAGAGGCTATGTGCAAACTTATGGCATTGACTATGAAGAGACATTCAGCCCAGTTACAAGAATGGCAGTTGTGAGAGCTATCATTCCTATGGCTATAGCAAAGGGTTTGTCTTTACATCAGATGGATGTAAAGAATGCCTTCTTGCATGATGATTTGCAAGAAGAAGTTTAAATGATGTAGCCACTAGGTTATGAGAGTGGTGCACACCCTAATTTTGTGTGCAGGTTACGTAAAGCCTTGTATGGCTTGAAGCAGGAACCCAGAGCATGGTCAAACAAGATCAGGGAGTATCTTGTTACCACTGGATTTCAGATATCCAATGTAGATTTTTCACTTTATGTGAAAAAGATAGATATAGGGATCATGCTATTAGTGATCTATGTGGATGACTTGATTCACTATAGTGATAGTGATGTTGACATACAAGATGTCAGTTTATCATCCAATGTATCAGAATTGCTCCTAGAGGATTGGGGAAGCTATGCTAGAACAGTGCAAATTTAGGCTCTGCACATCAGCGGTGCAAGCTCAAAATTTGCATTGTTCTGGCACTGCTCCCCCAGCCACTCAGGATCATTTCTCATGCATTTAAAATGAAGTTGAGCACACTAATTGTGAGAAACAGTAGTTTATAAGATAAAAACACCTTTAATCATGTGTAAAAATATAGTGTTTATCATCCAATGCATTAGAATTGCTCCTGGATGACTGGGAAAGCTATGCCAGAACAGTGCGCATTTAGGACTCTGCAGCGGCGGTGTAGGCTTAAAATTTGCACTGTTCTGGCACTTCTCCCCCAACCACTCAGGATCATTCCTAGAATTAGGAAATGCTTCGGATGCCCTAGCCTCGAGTGGAGCTCAAAAGGAAGCAAGAGGTAGTAGAGGTGGTGGCAGTAGGTCTAAGGAAATACAAAAAAGAAAATTAGGATCTACAACAGGAATTGGAAACATGGAAAAAAAAGTTGGCTGCCGTAAAAGGAGAAGGAAAGAAACTAGTGGTAGAAACATAAGGAAAAGGTAAAGAGATAGTGCTTTGGAATGGCTCTATATTGGATAAAATCTCGGCGAATGAGCTAAAAGAACATGTGTGGGCGGCCACAAAGAAATTCAAAGAGAAAGCAAATGATGAAGCAACACTACGGGTCTAGGTGGAGAAGCTGGAGTGCTCATCAAGAAATACAAGGAACAACAAAAGCAAGATGGCAAGACCATCAAAATTTTAATGAAGGAAGTAGAGGAAACCATTCCCACCACAAGGGTGACAAGGGGCAAGGAATGAAAAATGAGCATTAATGAGCTTAATGTGGGATTGATAATTGCTAATCTTGAAATAAAAAATAGAGCAGAATAGTTAGACGCCATGAGAAAAGCCCATGCTGAGGAATTGTAGTCCAAAGATAAAATGATTTAGGATTTCCAAGGCTGTTCTTGGAAAGAGATAGCACTGCAATGTATGCAGCAAATGGTGCACTCTGCACAGCAAGCAAGAGCCCTGAGGCCTTCCAACTAGGACGACATAGCGAACTTCATGAATAAGTTGGAAGCGCCTACAAAGGTTGGACCAAGTCCGCAGGGGAGACAAGCCCTTTACCAAGAGCCAAATGCAAGGCTAGATCGAGAGCTGTGCGGGGAAGTGGGGTAAATTGTGACTAGCGGATTCGAGTGAGGAGGCAACAACTCAATCAAAAAAGAGACACAATCAGTGCCCCTCACCAATGGAGTAAGTTGGCTAAAACATCAAAGGGGATGTCAAAGTTGAATCAATTTGGAATACTTCCCTATGGGTGGAAGTGGATCCGGGGAAGCAAAAGGGCACAAGAGAATCGGAATAGATAATCTTTGAGGATGATGCCATCTATCTAGAGCACACAAAACCCCATGCTTTTGTAGATGACATGGCGGTGGTTGCAAACGAGAGCAAAGGTCAAGTATCCAAATGCACGACCTATTTTGAAGTGCAATTCAGAAGGGCTGATGAGAGAACGGGGCTAGGCCATGCTTCAGTAAGTAGTTAAAAAAGAGCCTATGAGCCTAGGTATAGCCAACAATGAAAAATTCAATTTGTATCAGGGGGCACTACTGCTCATCCCATGCTAGAGGAAGGAGGGTGGAGCCAACAATGAAGCATTTGGAAAACATGGTCTGGAGATTGAGACAGTTTGGATCCAAATTTTTTTCACAATGCTAACAAAAAAATGTGGGCTTCACACTGACATAGAATCCACCATGATCGCCAATTGTTGGTGGCCAATTTTCCCATCTTGCCATTGCCAAAGTTCCTCCCTTTAGTAACAAACTTTTCAACAGATCCATATAAAAGAGCCATGGACTCGTCCATTGAGGACCAGCAAGGTCAATCAACCAGATCCATGCCCGAATTCAGAAAATAACTCTTACTCCTTGTTCCAATATCTTCCCCGACGCACGTGTGGGTATCTTCAGTGACCTAGAGCCCGAGAACCATATGGTCAGCACCCTCTAGGATCCTTCGCAAGTCACCTAGCACTTCACTCATAGGCCACTTCCTTGGTCCCTCATCCACCATACCGGAAGCTTACCATTTAAATCAAACCGAGGCTGGTCAAGACCTTGGTCGCCCTTGCTGCGCGAGACGTCCTCCATTGACTCTCCGTCAGCTATTGCAACTTTATCAAATAGGTCTCCATGACCTCATTCACAAGATGATCAAAATGCTTTCCCAACATTCTTGACATAAAACAGTCATTTAAAAACAGGTCATAAATATAGTTTCTATAACGAACTCTCGTCTTTCCACATTGTTCCACATTATTTAATCCACATCCATTTCATATGTATTCCCATTCTCATCCAATCACATCATTTTCATCTCATCACATCTTTCCTCATTTATCCTCATCAGATCTCATCCACTCGCATCTACCCATATCCACATCTCATCACATCACATTCATTCACATCTCATCCATTCACATCTCATCACATTCATTCACATCTATTCCAATTTACATCACATCCATTTCACATCACATCTCATTCATTCACATCCTGATTCACATCACATTACATCTCATCCATTCACATCCCATATCATTCATTCTTATCTCGATTAACATGACATCACATCTCATTCATTCACATCACCATCCCATCACATACATTCTATCCACATAACATCACATCACATCCATCCACATCATATCTCATTCATACACATCTCATCTCATTCATCCACATCCATCCAATTGTTTACATGTACGACTACTCACATCTATCCATACATTCATATCTATCACTTCACATCCACATATATTCATGTCACATCACATTCTTTCACATACACATCCATATCCATTCTTTCACATACATCCACATCCATTCTTCACATACACATCCACATCGATTCTTCACATACACATCCACATCCATTCTTCACATACACATCCAAATCTTTTCATCACATACACATCCACATCCATCCATTCATTCACATGTATCTGATTCACATCATATCTCATCACATCTATTCACATCACATCTCATCACATCTATTCACATCACATTACATCCATCCATTCATTCACATCTATCTGATTCACATTGCATCTCATCACATCTATTCACATCACATCTCATTTTTATACAAGTTTTCAGTTCGACTTTCTTTTGAATACAAGGAGTATTTCTTGAATCAGTATCCCCAAAACTTCTTGATCGAAATTCTGAATTTCATACCAAAATTCCTCGAATTCTATAGCCTTGATCCACAGATCATTTCGAAGGGTCTTAAACTTAGTTTCAGATTTGGCAAGAGTTTTGAGTGTATTTTTCTAAACTGGTCACACCTTCTTTCCTCAAAACTGACGAAAGAGTTTGGTCTTGGTCATAGTCTGATTCAAGGTTCGAGTCAGATAAGATTTTTCCTGATCTATCTTTCTCGAAAAGTTTTGATAATTGAGTTACTATTTTACTGAATTTCTTTCTTTGAATATTCACTTAACTGATTTCTAAATTAGTTTTACGAATTCCAATGAGGAATAGATTAATCATTTATTTGAGTATTTTGATCTTGATAGATTTCTTGAATTCTCTTTTTATAATCCATGTGAATATAAAACGATAGAAATTTCTCTCTTAGAGTATTTAATTATTCATTTATCAAATACTCATAGAATTTAAGAGAGTTCTAACTTTGATATAAAAATTCTTTATGCATAAAAATTATTTTTTATAAGAATAACTTATAATAAAAAATTTTCTTTATGCATCTTTCTATGCATAAAAATTAATTTAATGAGAATAACACTTTTGTAATAAAAGAAATTCCTTTTTATCAAAGGCATAGCATTTAAATTTAATTCAACATCTGTAAAACATAAAAATTAAGAAAACCATAGATTCTTCATTAAACAAATAAGAAAATTAGCTTACATGGAGCTTGTAAGCTCTCCTTTGGCTTGAGGGATTGAGGGTTCTACTCTTGTTTGAAGCAAGAGTGGCCACCAATTCACTTTGGAGAGGATTAGGACAAAAATAATTGAATTATTAAAAAATTCAATGTAGATGGCTCAGGACAGGAGAGCAGAGTAGATGGCTCAGGACAAGAGAGCAGAGTAACAGTGTATAAACACCATTAAGCTTTTACAAAGGGGGAGGCTTCTATTTATAGGAAAAAGTGAGCCTCTAACCAAGTAAACTAATTCTAGAATTTTTCAGATTAGTTTCGTCAAATTTTTTTACCATTTTTGGGTCAGTTCAGCTTACTTTTTGGATCTAGTTTTGAAATAGGAGAGAGGAGAGATGAAAATATCTCATTTAATTGATTAAAAATTAGGGGTAATGATGAGAAAAAGGTGCCTACTTCATGAGGGGAGATCCCCACACTGAGGTGTCAAAATTCAATTTTTTAATTTTTTTCTTTGGTCCTTAGTCCACTCTTCATCTTATGTGAGCATTTGCTCATTTTTGGGGGGTTTTCCTTTTATTCTTCAATTTATCTCCTCCCTACATTTGGATTAATCTTATTGGTCCATAGGAAACTTAATTGGACCATAATCCAAAAATTTCTGAAAATCTGGACTCTTAGGCTAAGGTCCTTTATACCTATTTTCAGTTAATTCCAATTGCACATTGGAAAGTTCTTTTTGAATTTCTATTTCAGAGGAAACCATTTTAGACACTAGGAGGATTTTTATATCAAAAAATATCTCAATTTTGAATTACCTCCCTCTAGACATTTTCTCTCTCTCTCTAGGCCAAAACAGGGTAAAATAGGATCTTTCTTTTATTTCAGAGAGGGGAATAATTATAAGATCAGAAGGGGAGATTCTTACACCTGCACACCTCAAAAGCTAGAGAGAGGAATCTTACATCCTACCCTACTTAAAAAACACGAGATGTTCTCATCTCGCAAACTAGAGGACAACTCTTTCCCTTAATACAGTTTTTGCAAACTTATTTTCATCAAGTATATCATTGTTTTTTCTAGTTTGTACCATCAATTTTTTTGTAAATGCATCAGAAATGATCCTGAGGGCCTGGGAGAGCAGTGCCAGAATAGTGCGAATTTCGAGCCTGCACCGCTGTTGTAGAGCCCAAATTCGCACTATTTTGGCACAGCTTCCCTGGCCCTTCAGGAGCAATTCTCATGCATTAGATGACAAATAATGTATTTTTACACATGATTAAAGGGGTTTTTATCTTGTAAATTACTGTTTTTCATAATCAATGTACTCAACTTCATTATAAATACATCAAAAATAATCATGAGTGTGGTTGGGAGAGTAGTGCAAGAACAATGCAAATTTTGAGCCTGCACCGCCGTGCAGAGCCTAAATTTGCACTGTTCTGGCATAGCTTCCCTAGTCCTCTAGGAGCAATTCTGATGCATTGGATAATAAACAATGTATTTTTACACATGATTAAAGGAGTTTTTATCTTGTAAGCTACTGTTTCTCACAATTAGTGTACTCAACTTCATTATGAATGTATCAATGTACTCAACTTCATTATAAATGCATCAGAAATGATCCTGAGAGGCTAGGGGAGAAGTGCCAGAACAGTGCGAATTTTCAGCCTACATTGCCGTTGTTGTTTACAGAGCCAAATTCACACTGTTTTGGAATAGCTTCCTCAGTCCTCCAGGAGCATTTCTGATGCCTTGGGTAACAAACTAGCACATGATAGACACTCCATGTTAAACAAACATGATTACACCAAGACATTATAAGAGAAACTTAAAATTTAAATCATCAGAAGGTTATAAATGAAAGCCAGATAGGCTTGTTAAAAAGGGCATTTTGAAACAAAAGAGTTACTTCAAAAAGCAGGTTAACATCTAAGATCTCTAGATCGTGTCTCGCTTGCCTCGAATACGCCAAGCTAGTTTTGCATGTCCTTGGCGAAAATGGTAATCCTCTTTGCATGTATTGCAAGGAGGTTTGTGTCTTCAAAAAGCCCAATAGGGTAAGCCTCGGAGCCTCGGTGGCTTCTTGCAATGCTTCAAGGGCAATCCCCTACACACGAAACTCTGTTCTATATCGTTGGAGAATCTCATTCACTGTACGAGCGAAAGGGTGTCTTCTTATTAGCAACTCAGTGTTCCTATGATAAAACTTGATTTCTTGTAGAGCCCTATGCCCTTGGCGCATCCTTCTCCTTGGAGATCTCTGTGTTGTGTTGGTGCGTTGGCAAGGTTGGGACTTCCGAGGGACTTCCTTGGCTTGAAGAGCTTGACCTTCTACGCTTGCGCGCACTTGCAGGAACCTCCCCTTGGTCTCTCTCATAGTTGTTGCTGGCAAATGAGGATCAATACCAATACCAGGATGCAACAAAAACAATACTTAGGGCTCTTGAAAAGAGTTCCACTTTGTAGATGTATGTGGGAGAGGGCTTCACAATAATCCCACATGGGGACTTATGGGAGTTCTAGAATTTTTGTATAAAAGGTGGCTCATTTGAGAGCTTTACACACATTGGGCAAACTCATGTTTGAGCTCTCTTGAGACTAGCTCTCCCTCTTCTTCCATAGAGGTGCAAGCTCTTCTCTCTCCCCAGTTACATTATTGTAAGTCTATTCTTTTGTTAATGCAATGAGTGATGTTTGTCTCTCTTCTCATGTCTATTCTCTAGTAAGCATGTTTCTTTGTTGTTGATAGCTTCAAGGAGTGTGTGCATGCTAGGAAGTAAGATCTTGAGAATGAAGGATGCTTTGAGCTTGTGTATGCAATAGCTTAGCTTTCTTCTTGTTTGGATGCATGGAATGAGTGGGATGTTGAGTGATTGAGTGTGGCAAGATTGAGCTTGAGTATGTGTTAGTCCATGTCAATAGTAGTAGTTTTCTTCACATTCTCTCCATTTGTTGTGGATAAGCTTTTGTGCACCGGTACGGGTCGAATCCCTAGCTCCGAAAGGGATGCAAATCCCATTGGATTGAGCTTAGTGTGGATCGTACTCCTCTTGCTACAAGAGAGAGAGTTTTCCGTCTCTCCATTGGCGCCGCTGCCGGGGAGAAGACTCAAATCCGGTTGAGAGTGTGTGGAAACCACCACTATTTCCTCTTTTGGTTGCAAAACCATTGAGTGATTAGGTTAAGTTTGGGTGTGTGATCCCGGTGTGAGTGGATAAGGTTAACCATTGAGCGGTTGAGGTTTCTCCCGCATTGTTCTTTTATGTTTCATTGCTTTTATGTTTTTTCAAGTACCGTTCATTATGCTTACCTTCATTGTTTTTTGTCATTTCATTCTTTCATGCTTTTCGTTGACATGTAATTAGTATAAATAAATAAAAAGAAAAGAGGTGCGTTGCTAAGCTCTCCCATAGCTTATGCAAACCCCATTGACTCCCAAGCAAGAAAGAAGAGAGATAGGAAGTGTTGGAGGCGACCTTCCTTTTGTTTTGTGTTGTTATTGTGTGGGGAGGTGTTTCCCTCAAGCATAGCAAAGAAAAAAAATAGATATATATATATAGATATATATATATATATCTATTTCATGTGGCTGGAAACGGGCCGCGTGGAGGAGCAGTTGAGTCGTCCGGCTGAAAGTTAAGGCAATAATATATATATATATATATATATGTATATATATATATATATATACAATCACAAGGCTGTAGGTGGCCGAGCGAAGGGATGCGAGCGCTGCAGACTGCTTTTAAGAAAAAAAAACAATTATATATATATATATATATATATAATTGTTTTTTTCGATTTTACGTTGGCGGGCAGCAAGACCAACGAGCGAAGGCTGGTTGACGGCAGCGTTGACGGCGGCAGCAAGACCAACGAGCAGAGGCAGCGTCGACAGAGGCAGCAAGAAGGCGGTCTTTTTCTTTTTTAAAAAAACAAAAAAATAATAATTAAATCTATATATATATATATATATATATATATATTTGCAGTGTTAACGGCGGCGTTGGCGCAGCGTCAGCAAAGAAAGAAGGCACCCAGTTGAAGGTGACGTGCCAGCAGCCGGTAGTGGGTGAAGCGCTGCATCGAAGTCGAGAGTGAAGGCAGGCTCGAGAGTGAAGGCAGAGACTGTGAAGGGCTGCAAGGAGGTGAGGGTGCGGCGGAGGCTGAGGCTAAGGGTGGCTGGGTGTGGAAGCGAAGAAAGGGCCAGCAGGCGAGAGGCGTGGTCGGCAAGAGCGCAGAGTCGCTAAAGCTTGAAGAGGCCGGCAGTGGAGGTGGTGGCCGTCGTCTGCGACTGAAGCTGGTCGGCAGCTGCAGTCGTGGAGGGAGCCGGCGAAGAAGGAGTGGAAGAAGGCGGCCAAGAAGAGTTGAAGCGCAGCAGCTGGCGAGTGAAGAAGCTGTAGCTGGCAACACGTGAAGGCGAGCGGTGCGGCGATAAATCCGGGCGAGCGAGCGGTGGAGCGCCGAAAAAGATAAGGTAGGTGCAATTTTTTATTTTTTTTAATTTCTTTTTTATGTTTTTTTTATTTTTAAATAAAAAATAATAATAAAAAAATATAAAAAAAGAAAAATATTTTTTTTAAAAAAAAGAAAGAAAAAAGAAGAAGAAATAAAAAAAAAGATTTTTTTTTTTAAAAAAAAGGAGAGAAAAAGAGATAGAGTAAAAAAAGGAAAAAAAAGAGATTTTTAAAAAAAAAGAAAAAAAGAAAAAAAAAGAATAGTAAAAAAATTAAAAAAAAAATAGAGAGAAAGAAAGAAAGAAATTTAAAAAAAAAAAAATAATAATAATAATAATTAAAAAAAAATTTTAGGAGTCCATATTGTGTGCATATTTTTTTTTTTTTATTTCTGTAATTTTTAGCCTAATTAGTTTAGATTTGCATTGTTTTAACTTTTTGTTATTAAAAACAAAAAACAAAACAAAATAAAAGGAAAAAAATAGAAAGAGAATTAAAAAAAAGAAGAAAAAAAAAACAATTTTTATTTTTGTATTTTGAATCCATTGTTCATTATTTAAATTTTTGTACAAAATTTTGCATAGTTAAAGAAGCTTGCATTTTTATTTTTTATTTTTTAGAATTTTTTAACTGCATGCATAATTAGTATTTTTATAATTTTTTATTTTTGACACGAGATTCATTCATTTTATTAAAAAAATATATAAAAATAAATAAATAAAAACAAACTAACAAACAAACAATCAAACAAACAATAAAAACCAACAAAAGGAGGAAAAAACAAACAAAAGAAAATTTTTTGATTTTTTAAGGAGTCTATTATTTTTTGCATATTTTGCAGTTCTTTATTTTTTTTATTTTTTATTTTTTAATTTTTTGCATAATTAGTGTAACCTGCATTTTTTTTTAATTTTTGTAACTTTGTGCATAGTTGGTATTTTTTAGTGTGATTCATAATTTCTGTGTAAATTAAAATAAAAAAAAATAAAAATCATAAAATCATAAGATCATTAAATAAATTTAAAAAAAAAACCCAAAAAAAAAGGATAGATAGTTACGCCACACATTTTCTTTTTAGTTGCCGTTAGTGATTAGGTAGGGAAAAATATATATATATATATATATATATATATATATTTTAATCCAAAAAAAAAACAAAAAAAACAAAAACCAAAAACCAAAACCAAAAACAAACGAAACAAAAAACACATAACAAAACCAAAACAAAATTTTGACCTTATGCACTTGCGGTCGGGACGTCGTGTAGATTCTGCCATAGGACCTAGGGCACCTTCTCGAGTACCTACTCAAGAAAGTGGAACCCAATCGGTAGGCAATTTGGCAGATATTGCTGAAATCCTATCTGAATCCCAATCCGATACCCTTTCCTCTAGAACAAGTAGTTCATTGTCCATGGACAATCTAGGGCCATCAACTAGTCATCCCGTAGCCCAAAATAGGACACCCTCAAGATCCTTTAATCCATTTGAGGCCGATACCATGGGGTTAACATTCAATGTGCGACTCCAATATGTCTACACAAATGCTCAAGGAGCTGAGATCTTTAGGGATCCACGACAACGGTATCTTGTTAAGATAGCCGACATATTCTCAGAACTTGATAGAGCACCTCTAGTCAATGACCAGGGTAACATGTACATGGGTGGAGATGGTGTTCGCTATGAAGTCACCTACCATCCAGAAAAGGTAGACAAATTAGGGGAGCTCTCTAAAACCGAGTTCTTAGACTTATCAGAACTTTCCAGAGCAAAAGAGTCTAGAGATGACTGGCTCATCGAGCCGGACATGCCTGGACCATCCAATGCCCAATCCTCAAAGCCATCCAACATAGATGATTTACTTCTTGTAGATCTCAATTTGGACAAGGATAGGAAAGGCAAGTGTAAAATGGATCAGGGGGATGAAAGTCAATGGGAGTTTGTACGACAAATTCCTGTGACAAAGGTCTTACAGGATGACCCACTTCAAGAGGTCTATAAGGATTCGTTAGAGGGATATTATGCCACAACTAAATCGCCAGAGCTGGATCTTCCTCTAGCTTATGTAGTGGTAGTTGAGAAGTGTGCAGGACACATGAACAGAATAGTTGATAAATGGTCAAATGAATACCGAACGTTAGATTGGAAAGAGATTAGGGAACTCACGTGGAAAGGACAACCATTATTTATGGAAGTGTTCTCAACACATACAGCCAAACCAGGAGAGACAGCCTTTCTTGGAGAAACTGTTGCTCCTCCCCTACGAGAGTTCACTAGAGAGGGACCTTCAACATCTAGGTGGACCACAGCTAGTAGCCCAACTCTAGCACCAAGATATCGTCCTACACCAAATGTGCGACCACAGGTCACACCAAAACAACATCTTTCCCACTATGACAATCGGATGAGAAGGGAGCCAACCCGGCCTCCTATAAGTGCACCTCCTGAAATGAGGGTGACAAGATCTTTAGAGGGGTTTGGTGAGGCTGGTAATAGGGTACCCACACCAATTTTGGAAACATGTGGACCATCTTTCCAAAGGGAGGAACAATTCCCACTAAGGGTAAGAGGCCGTAGGCCCTACGATGAGTATTCACGACAAGTAAGGCCATCAACTCTTCAGAAATTGGTAAAGAAATATGAAGGGTCGGGAGATCCATACGACCATGTAGCAGCTTTTAGGCAAGCAGTTCGAGCTGAGCAAGTTGCTGACAAGCATACTCAAATAGAAGGGTTTGGACTCACTCTTGAAGGAAAAGCCCTTGCTTGGTTTCAGGCATTAGAGGCTTCAGACAAAACTTCTTTACGAGTTTTGGAAGAGAGATTCATTGCTGCTTTTTCCTTGATGGGAATTCAACATGACACGGTAGCACACATCTACTCTTTCAAACAAGGTGAGAATGAGAGTGTTAGAGACTGTGTAAATAGAATGAAGCAGTACATTAATCGTTGCCTAGAAGATGAGAAACCCGCCCAAAGTCGATTAATTTCTCTCTTCTTAAAAGGCCTCAAAAATTCAACACTGCATACACATCTCTATGCTAAGAAACATACAAGTTTTAATGAGTGTTGCCATGATGCTATGGATTTCACCGATAACTTCAAATTCCAGGATGGTTCTGGCCCTGAGGTTAAACCTAGAAATCAATGGGGTGATGATCAAAGTTCAGGGTCTAGCGCACTAGTAAATCCAGACCAAATAGCCAACCTAGTGCTAAGGAGATTAGGACAAACCTATCGTCCACCCATGCAGCCACAACAACAACAGCAGAGAATGAGGAGTATACTTCCTACAGGTCCTCATCTTTGTGGAGCATGTGGCGGTGACCATAAATTAGAGGACTGTAATACCTTTTCTCCTCTAGTCACAAACCAATCCACAAAGAAGTGGTGCCAAGCCTGTGCTTGGAACTTTACTCATACCAACCAGGATTGTACTCGCATTGCGAGAATGAGACAGGAACGTGAGCAACCGAGGGGTGGAATGGCTCCACAAATGTATCAACAATATACAAATTTTGAACGTAAGCCACCGATGACACAAGAACAAGCACGACCTGTTCTTGGTGCTCAACCTCCTGCTCCAGGGACTGCTCCTGTAAGGATTGTGGACTATGACAATTCAAATATGTGTAGAGAATTGGTAAACCCAGGCTATGTGGAGGAAGAATATGTATCATATTCATCCAAGGATAATATCTTTGAAAGTCCCACATACCCAAACCAAGCACTGGTGGAGACTCAACTAGGGGAACAAAACTCTTTAATGTTGCTAGGCGGCTACCAACCTAGGACTCCAGGCCCCTCAGGTCAATGGCAGCCAAGGAAAGTAGAGGCCAAACCAATGGGCCCCTGTTATGAGTGCGGAGAACCCCATTGGGCTCGTGATTGTCCACATCGCTCAAGGCAAGCATCTAGATCCAATACAACAGTGCAACAGTTTCCACCAATAGAAAGATATTGTCTGGGGTGTTGTGTCGAACACTTCCCGAAGGATTGTCTGTTGAAACCACATGAGGAGGGCAACTCCCAACCAAAGGTTTCACTTAACCTTGTAGGGGCAATTCCATCACCACCTTCATCTGAGAATGAGGATGTCGTGCCACTTAGAGTCATGACTCGCTCACAAACAAAAAACGCTGAAATACAAACTGATGAGACACCTCGCACTAGGGACGCAAAGACTAATCTAGTGGACAAAACCCTACAGTCTAGTAGAAAAAAGGCCACTAGGAGGAAGAAGAACCGAAACAAGCACACTAAAAGTGCATCCACTTCTAGTTCTCAGGAGAACTCTAAACAAAACATAAAGGATAAAACTTTTACATCCCAAGAAGTGCGTGAGGAACCTCAAACTGAGCCAAGTGCTAAACAAAATGAGGCTAGTACGACTGAGGATAGCTCTGGGGGTTCTGTTTTTGTGGATAAAGTGAATGAGACTCTAGAGGCCATCATTGATGCTCATAGAAGTCGCATTGCAGCCTTATCAGAGCTACCCAAGAAGCTTCAAGAATACCCAAACCCTCGTGAGGAGAAGATCAATCTAGCTGTACATCAGCAAATCATTAGGGAAGCTCAGTCGATACTTGAGGGACCACCACCACCTATTCCTCGGGGCCCAACCTCTCTTAAGCCAACATTAGAAACTATACCAGAAGTGTCATCAAGTAGAGAAATGAAAAGTGAGCTCATTTCACAAGCTCAGAGCGAAAGGTCTGCACCAATTGACACTCCATTGAAAGAAGAAATTCTGCCATCACCTAGCCTTGTCTTCCCATGCAATGATGAAATTATTGATGCTAATGAGGACATGGCAAATGACATGTGGGCCGCAGTAAATGAGAAAATTAATGAGAACATGTCTTCTGTTAGTTCGCCTCCATTCTCTGAGGTGGATTTTACCAGAGATTCGGAAAACAATTTTGGACGCCCAAGCATCCAGGAGGAAGTTCAAACAATTGTTTCTCCTAGAAGTAAGCATACAATGAAAACCTTACCATCCTATCTGGGAGAATATGAGAACTGTTCTCAAACTTTGAGGATACCCTCAATGCATAAAAGGTTGACAAAGGAAAAAGATATGAGTACGGTGCAGGCTATTTTGTCAGCACCAGTGGCTTGTAACTTACCTTTGCACGAGTTGATAAAGCTTAAACCTGAGTTGTGGAATGATATTACCACATGTTTGTCAGAACAGGTATTGCTACAAAAGGGTCACCATGAGTGTACTATACACCCTGAGACAAAGCATGTAATGCCAGTTCCTATCAACAAAGTTGGGAAATTTTGTGAGGATGATCAGGGAAATGCTACCCTCCCATTAGAAGTGCGAAAAGTATCTTCAACTGCAATACTTGATAGTGGTGCAGGAGTAGGCATTGTGACAAGGTCCATTTGGGAGAAATGGGGCAAACCAGCTATTAGGAGTACCAGGATGCGCTTGCAGCTAGCAGATGGAAGCTTAGAACATCCCCTTGGGCTGCTTGAGAACATATTGGTCACCACATGTGGGATTGAATATGAGCATACCTTTGCAGTGGTGGATTTTGGAAAGCATCCGAACTATGAAGTGATATTGGGTAGACCATTCATGCGACAATTTAAAATGATACAAGATTGGGGATACAATTACTTGTACCTCCGACATGATTCTGTCATCACAAGGGTCAACCTAAGGAATCACTCATATCGTGATGTAACAAGGTCTCCAATAGATGAGTTTGATTCCGCTTCATCCGAGGGCTCAAACGTTACATTGTCAGATGGGCGAGAAGATCTATGGATGTGTGGAGCCTCATGTAGGGATTTCAACACTGAGAGACTTAAGGGTAATCGAAGTGTATCTGACGAGGCATACATTCCACAACCCTTCCCTGAGCATTTAATTGATCCACTAGAATGGAGTCATGTCCTTGCAACATTATCGACATGTGCCTTACCAAAGCCAATTCAATTCTGTGACTCAGATGGATATGACATTATACCTATACGAATGGTACAACCTCGTGCTCTTCTAGATCATTTGTACTATAGGGATACATCCAAAACAACAGCTATGCATGTCGAGGAAGTCTCAGTTGAGAACTTGACACTCGAATCTGCTAATGATGCTGATAAGAAAGAGACACAAGCTCCAAAACAAATGATGTGGATAATTGATGAGTACTCAAGTGAGGGCCATGGCTGGCATGTTCCAACTACTCTAGTTGCTGCTCAAAGAAGGCCAGGTAAGAAGGAATTATCAATGTGGCTACCCAAAGATGCGTACCAACTTGTACCATCTAGTCCAGTTGCTAAGCCTCTTAAGAAGCACATCATTTCCAAGCCTAAATCTCGAATTGTTACTCGATGGGTCCCAAAACGGGTTCTTAAAGCACAAGGTTACTATGAGGGTACAACAGCAATTTGGCTTCCAAAATGCCATGCTGAGCAAAGGGTAAAAGAGTGTATCCAAAAGATTCCAAAAGCCACCCTTGATTTTCCATATCAGTGGGTACAAAAGAAATCAACACAGACTCTTCAAGAAAGGAAAGGTGGCTGTGATAGCACCTACAAATCCACTTGTGTTGATATTCCTAATACATGTATTGAAACACCGGTTGACCCGATTTCTCCTTGTTACATAATTCAACCATCAACTGGTGTACCTAAGACAAGTCCAAAGGAGTCTCATTTGAGCATAGATTCTGGTATTTCAATGCCTAAATCCTCTTATCTTGCTCAAATTCCTCGACATTTGATAAAATTCCCACCCAAGAAGGACACAACTAAAACCAAAGATAAGGCATTAACACTACAAATGAAGCTCTTTGGTAGATCAATGTTTGAATAGTGTGATTCCTTACGCCTTTAAAGGATTATGTTCTTTTTGCGATGATCCCCACTACCAGCGCAAGAGTAACTCAGTGACTCCACAATAAGAACGACAAGCCAGGGCACTTTTCTCCCATTGGGTTTTTTCCCCTCGGCTATATTTGGTGATTGGCACCACTAACAAATTTTATTCTTTTGTTTTTTCTTTGTTTGTTAATAAAACTTTGTGCAGAGATCTCAGCTTAAGAAGAGCATCAGATACGCCCCTACAGTCCACCTATCGTGCACACAAATTAGGAAGGGGGGAGATATGCTATGCCTACAGGGATCAAGGAGAAGCAATCTGCACAAAATCAGCAATTATTCAAGGCAAACGAACGTTGGTCTTCACCCAAGTTCTTCTCTTCGTCGTCGATAATCAGCATAGACACCAAATCTGTAAAGTTGGGAATGTTTTCCCGAGTCTGAATAGACGTCGTGAATGCCTTGTATTGTGGCCCGAGACCACGTAGACAGACTTCCACCTTGTCATCATCATCTACTGACACACCAATAGATGCAAGGGATTCCACAATACCCTTTATCTTCAACGCATAGTCATTCACAGACATGCTCTTTTTCTCCACAGTATGAAGTTCATTCTTCAACTGTATCTTACGTGCCTTGGTATTTGTTTCATAGAGCTTTACCAAGATGTCCCACGCCTCCTTGGGGGACTTGGCATCTTGAATGTGCCCAATCATGGTGTCCTGTATACTAATGGAGAGCCAATACATAACCTTCCTGGCTCCTTGGTTCCAGTCTTTAAACTCTTTCACATCTGCAGCAGTCAGATTTATATCCGGTATCTCCGGTGCCTCTTCATGCTCACCTTCTATGTAGTCCCAATAGCCTTTTCCCATCAGGAAATTCGTCAACCTTAACCTCCAAGCATGGAAGTTATTCTTATCCAGCTTCTCAGTCACAATCTGTGTTATGCTATCATTAGACATCTTACCAAACACACAATTTTACCAGAAACTGCACCCTGGTTTTTCTGCACAAACTACTGTATTTTTTGCACAGCGGTACTGTAGTACTCTCAAATGTCACAACCAGTGACTTCAATGTGCATACATACACCCAATGGCAACTATAGACCTCTTTGCAACACCCACAGTGTCTGCACAGTCAATCTGTCTTCCTGCAGTTCTTAAAACAGAGTTCTGCAGAGAATCGATGACTTACCCGCAATGTTCGAAATCGCCTGCTTTCTGAAAAACGGAGGTCCAGACGCGCCCAAAACGCGTTTCCGGCCCAAAAATTTTAGTCCGAAAGGACTGTATAGTTGCCCTATAGCTTTACTCCTGCGAAGAAAGCTCCTCAATCAAAGACCGTTTGCCGGTGCCTCCCGTAGAGCTCCCGACAAGGGTGTAGTCACCAACACAATAGGGAAGAGTAGTTGAAGCTCTTACCCTCGTACCGCTTCCTGTGGTTCTCTTGCTTGCAGCTCAGCCCTTAGCACGAACCAGGCTCTGATACCATGAAAAGATGCAGGGGGGAAGAGAGCTTGAGCTCTTGCAAGCACACACACACACTCACAAATCCCTAATAGAGAACACACACGGTGAGAGGCTGAAAATCTTCTTCTTCTCTACTCAACACTCAACACCATATACAAGAATAAGAGTACACATAATATGAAAGGTACTCAACCAATACATACACGGGTTCTCTATAGTGTGAACCCGACTAAATGAGCTGGCGCTATAACTATGCCAGTCTCTAGAATGGCTGTCACACAGCCTGTCATCCCACTGGCCGCATATCTCCCATGATCTCACCAACCATGCCAGTGGTGTAAGTGTGGGGCCTATCCCCCAGGCGGGTCATCAGTGGCCACTGCCTCACTAGACGAGCTTGATATCTCAACAGAAACAATCCTTCGTAAGATGATTTGTACGACCACAAATAGTACACTTCTTCTTTGCCGATGTCGTAGTAACAATATATGCATAAGGATCTATCACATCCTTTGTAATCTTCTTGTCTTCTTCCTGCAAAGAATTTATGATACTTTCCAAAGAAGGGACTGGCTCCTTCTCTTTAAGTACCGTCACAATTTGTCTAAAGCTTGAAGGTAAGCTTTTGAGCAGGATAGCAATAGCATCTTCTTCAGGAACAAGAGATTTAACATAAACCAACTGTGTCATTAAGCTCTTCAACCTGTTAATCAAAGCTGCTAAATTTTCATTACTCTCCATGGTTAGATCAAAGAGTTGCATCTTCAAACTGATCTTGGAATGCTTTGCCTTTGCACCAAAAGTACGTTCTAATAATTCCCAAGCTTCCATGGCTGACTCAACATCATCAATATAATGAATAAAATCATCTTCTAAAGCAGTAATGATAATACCAAGTGCTTGCTCATCTTTTGCTTGAAGTGCATCCGTTGTAGCTCTTGTAACTGCAGCAGAAATACCAGCTTCATCTTCCGGAAGAGGCTTGACCGTACTCCACAAATTTTTCTTCATGAGGTAGCCCTTCACCTTGATTTGCCAGGTAGTATGGAACCCGGTTCCATTGAATTTGTCGGGGAACTTTGAACCCATGATGAAGAAATATGATCCTTGATGTTGAAAAATTGCTCACATAGATGATTTAGACCCAAATAATAAGAATATCTTCAATAAAGATCAAAATAATCATCACCATGTTGAGGGAGCAGAAAAACCAGAAAATAGGTGTCTGTAAAAACAGCCCGTACAGCAGCATGCGTGGACGAAATTCTTCAAGATTTCGTATGCTGAACTCTCATATAATGGACTAACACCATCTAAAAGGAATTAGGTCAATTCCTCAAGACACGACCGATTTTTCCCGATTAGCAGGTCGCCTGCAGATTTTATGGCGATGAGAAATTCGCGTAGAAGAGAGGGATTCCGGCTGTGACTCGCGTTTTGGTGAGAGCATGGGAGCTAGGCAACATGGCTATATGATTGGATTGAAGTATGATGGCTTAGAATGATTGCATGAAGCCAATCTTTGGCATGCTGTCCAAACAGAGAAAAACCGGCTATGGTGGGATTAGGATTTTTGGCTAATAATCTAATCCTAAATTGATCATGCTCTGATACCAAATGCTAGATTTGATAACTAAGCTATGAAGATTGATCAAAACATCCTCAAGGTGGATCAAAGATTGTACAAGACATCACGAATATGAGGGACAAAAATCTGGTATATGCAGAAAATTGATATGAGATTAACACAAGAAGACACTAATTGTAATTAGACATGAACCAAACTTACATAATCACTTGATCACGACTTGTACCTTATTTAGAGACTCCTCTACCCTATTTTTAGTTGCATGAGTTGCATGAACAACATGCACCAACCATTTGTAGGCTTTACACACCAACCACTGACCACTAGCCTATCAACCACATATTAATTTGGACTAAGGAGTTGGGATTACATTTATCCAACACATCGGTGGCTCAAAGGTGGTTTTACTTTATTGGGGCAGGTTACATTAGGTTGTGGGGTTTCTCTCTCTCTCTCTCTCTCTCTCTCTCTCTCTCTCTCTCTCAGAAAAGATGATCCGACTCCACTTCCTTTAGAGCCTCCATGAAGTTTGCTGATGTCGTTCCTTCTCCACTGGGTTTGCTGTAGCAGTCTCTCGCCATGTGTCCTGGATTTCCACATTTGTGTCAAGTGAAGGTCCTTCCTCCTTCTCTGCCTCTTCCTCGTCCTTGTCCTCGACGAGAGAATCCTCCTCGGGTGAAGAATGCTTTTTCTTCTCTTGCTGTTGAGTCGAGCCCTTTCTTCTCTTTGCCTCTGCTCTCTTGCTCTAGTAGAGCTGCTTCTATCTCGTGTAGCTTCAATTCAGGTACATTCTTTAGTGTTGCTACAATGTTTTCATAATCACCTTTGTCCACACTCTTCAGAAGTACAACTAATGCTTCATCATCTTCTACCTTTTTGCCAATAGCTGCCAGCAGCTGTTGCTTAATGCTTTTATATTTGTTCAAGTGTGTGATTAAAGGTTCACTTTTCTTCATGTCCAATTTGTAGAATTGCATTAACAGATTTATCTTTGAATTTTTTGCTTGTGTACCAAATAATTTATTGAGTTCATCCCATGCATCTTTTGCCCATTGTATCCCTGTGATGTGATGAATGATTTCATCATTTAAACTGAGTGCAATAAGTCCCAACGCTTTTTCATTCCTGCTCTTCCACTCATTTTTCCCTCTCTCTGGGCATTCATCTCTCCCTTACTGATCCCCATAGATTTTTCCTCATCAGCATGGTTTTTGTCTGCCATCATGGTGATGTGAAGGGGATCTTACCTCTTGATCCAATTTCAAGATTCAAGGGCAATGTCTACCCTTTTACAACTCAATCTGGTGTTTAATAGATGATTACAACAATTTTATCAGCATAAAATCACCAGAAATTACATTAAATTAAGGGTAACCAATTTGTACGGGATGGTTGGAGTATCAAACCAACTCCGATTTGCAATCTGAAGTTATAGGGATCTGTATCAGATACCTAATGGTTAATTTGAACCCTCAATTGTACCAAAATATAGTGATTAGCACTGATTAATCATTGATTAGCAAATTAATGCTCTGTTTTGTGTGCAAAAAACAGAGTATGCGGGGAGTCCAGATCTGGTGCCTTAGACTTCAAATGAGCTCAAATGCTTTCAAAGGCATCAATAGCAATGATTCTAGTAGAGGATTAAGCCAAGAAACACAAGATTTGACCAAATATTGAAAGCTTAATCTCTGTTTTACCAAAGTCACCTGCAGATTTGATGAAGAGCTTGGATCTCACTATAGACTTGATGAAATTGAATTCTGTCTTCACCAGCTTGTAGAGCATGCTTGAATACACCTTGGGCTAGGAGGAATTAGAAGCATTTGATTTGATGAAGAAGAGATCTGCAAATTACTCAAAAAAAAAACGCGCCGGCCAAATCGTCGATTTCTCCTCAACGCCTTCGCGATTTGCTGCGCCGTTTTGATGGGCTTGAAGCCAAGTGTGTTGGCTAGCATGTGCTAGAAGGTTTTGCCCTAATTCTATACGTGCAAGGTGAATGAGATCCTCCACTGGCTGGGGGTGAAGGGGTGAAGTGAAAAATAACTAAAATTTTGATTATTTTTTAATTATCTACTAATCCTAATTAATTAGATAATGGGCTCATAAATCTGATAGATTCTAGGCATGGCTCTGATACCATGTTAAAATTTGAGCATTGTGATGAGCTATGGTGGATCAAACACTAGAATCAACATCATTAACAAAGTGATTAGCAAATAATTAAGATGTAATTAGTGGGTAATTAGCAAATAGATTAATGTAGGCATGGATACTCAAAAACTAGCAAATTCTCATTAGGGCTATGCCTCAATTTATAGAGTTTACATCAAGCATCAAATCCCATTGATTTATCCATGATTCACTCCCAGAATATCTCCACCTCTTGCTTGATTCTTCTCTTTTCCCTGAATATCTCCCAGAATAACTCCACACTTCCTAAATTCTCTCATGCTACCCTTTATTCTCTCCCAATAGATTCGTCTCACCTTTTCACAGGTTCTTTCACATTTACTCAATCTCTTTTACAGCCTCTAACCAAGGGCTTGTTCCTGCACACACCCTATTCACTTGTATATTTCAACACAAAGAAGGGGGCCATGGCACTAATGCACATATTTAGGAAGGGGGTAGAAGGTCTATTGGGCACACTGGTGAAGCTTGCCTCAACCCCCAGGCAAATAATCAGTGCGATTCCAACACTTCAGGCACATGCTAGCTCAAGTGTTCTTCCTCAGCCTCAGGGCTCATCAGAAAACCAGCAACCAACTAGCCAGAGCACCCTACCAACATCTGCTCAGACTGGCTCAGACTAGCACACTAATGTTGGAGAAGGTTTGGGAAGAACAACAAAGAAGTTTGGAACTGCCATTAGCCACCATAAGGATGAAGGCCTTAGAACCATCGGTAGGCTTGCCATTCCCAACTATGCCAGTACTATCTATCTGGGACGAGGCAAGACCTCAGTATCAACTGGAGGCCAACTTGAGGGCAACAATGATTAGCCATAAACACAATGGCTATTCAAGTGAAGCATGAAAAAGCTAGTCTGGATATGGATGTTCAATGGCTGGCAAAAAAACTTCTGAAGGCAAGAATAGAAGTGAATCGACCTGCTTATGGCTCCTGGCTAGCCACTGCTTATTGGTGCACTCAACTGGCTAGGGTTAGAGTCAGAAGAAATCCTTATGTGGTGGAGGACACCAAGGATGGGAAACGCCGACGCCAACGACTGCACCTATTCGAGAAAATGAGAGCACCGGAGATCTGCAAAATTCAAAAGCCCAGTGACAGTGTAGTGGAGCAAGCTGAGGACGAAGAAAGGGAGAGGGGAGAGCCGTATGATCAGTAGTAGGTGATTCAGGGGCTCCACCCAGACCATGAGCAGAACTTAATGAAAATCATATCTCAGTCCACAGCCAACTGGGGGAGAAGAAATTGACAGTCAGCTCAGTTCAAGAAAAGGGAGAAGAGTGTTAAGGGTGAAAAAGTATAAGTCGCCCAATGGCCAGCAGAATAACTAATCAAGATCAAGAATACGTTACAGTCGGGCAAGATGGGGATGGTGAGCCGAGGAGCTAGATATAAAAGGAAAGAGAATCGAAGAATGAAGGGCGGACACCCTGTTGTGCAAGAAAGCAAGTGTAATCCCATGTGTGTAGTGGGGGTGTGTGAGTGTGGTGGCCATGGTGCGCCACTGTAATTACTTGCTGAATTAGGCACTGATATCTTTATATAAGTTATCTGGTTGGTCTGGGTAAGTGTCTGTCTGGTCTCTGGGGACTGGTATAGCCAGGGAGCTGTTACTAGGGTTGGCTAACTCAGAGCTCCTCAGTCCAGTTCAGTAAACTAACGAAGCAAGTTCAACAAAGATGAGCTCATTGCCCTACTTAAGGAATTTAAGAACTGTTTTGCCTGGAACTACAAGGAGATGAAGAAGGTACAACCTGAGGTAGTGCAGTATATGATTCCAATCATGGAAGTGTCAAGGCCAACTAGGCAGAAACCATACCAAATGATTCCTAAGTATGCGACAATTGTAAAGGAGGAAATAGACGAGCTCATTGCTGTGGATTTCATCTATGAGATTGAACATACAGATTGGTTGTCACCAATTGTAATAGTGCCAAAAAATAATGAAAAATGTAGGGTATGTGTTGATCTTAAAAAGGTCAATGCAACTACTAGGAAAGACCATTATCCACTACCCTATACGGAACATGTTTTTTTGGAGAGAGTGGCTGGTGAAGAAGCTTACAGCTTCTTGGATGGATTCTTCGGCTACAATTAGGTGTCCATAGCACCAAAAGACCAGCATAAGACAACTTTCATACAAGGTTATGCCCTTCGGTCTCACCAATGCCCCAGGAACATTTCAACGATTGATGTTCACAACCATCAAAGAATACTTACAAAAGTGGTTGGAGATTGATGATCTGTGTGCACACTCTCGATGGTCGGGTGGATCATCTGTCTTGTTTAAGGAAAGTGTCAGTTTTGGGTCAAACATGGTGTGATATTGTCCGAGCGATGTCGATTATATCGTATATCCCTGAACCCTTTAAAGTGTCAGTTTTGGGTCAAACATGGTGTGATATTGGGACACATTGTCTCAAAGAACGGTATATCCACGGATGATAGCAAGGTCAAGTTGATATTGGAGCTTCCACCGCCCACTAATTACAAAGGTGTGCAAAGATTTATGGGCCATGTGTGGTATTACTGCCGCTTCATAATTTTCTATGTTGAAATCTCTAGACCATTGTATAAGCTACTCATTATCTTTGAATGGACTAAGGAATGCCAGGAAGCATATGATCGACTAAAGCAGGCATTGGCTAGTGTGCTAGTTCTATGACCCCCCAATTGGGATCTCATATTTCATGTGCATATTGCTGCATCAAACTTTGCTATTGGAGAACCTTAGTTCACATAACCACCTTTCACGTTACAACTTTTCACGAGACAACTTCTCATGACCTGTAGGTTCACAAACCTACTCAGACCTTGCACCTACATGCCACAGCTTTCACTTATCAATTAACGCACCTTGTATTACTCCTACACTAACACATTTCTCATTTCAAATAACCGGTTAACCATTAACCAAATTTTAAAAAAAAGAAAGGAGAAAATGGTACCAACCCCATCAGTTGGGAGACTGATGTGCTGTTCATGTACAGATGGTGGCCTCAGAATCAAAAGCTATAGAGATCTTAGCTACCACTCAAGCCAGTGCTACAGGCTCCCTAGCAAGTCAGAAAAAGAAACTAGGTGCGGTTCCTTAAGTTGAATTTTTTGGGCCCATATGCCCAAGCCTTCCATGGGGCCATCATCCGCAAAGAAGCCCTTACGGCCCATGGAAAGGTCGCATTATGCCCAAGCCCTTACGGCCCATGGAAAGGTCGCATTATAGTACCACAGCCCAGAGTGCCTCCATGTTTTGGAAGAGGCAAAAGTCAAGGCAAAGCGAGAAAAGGTAGGCTTGGGAAGAATGGTGCAAATACTCCTAAGAAGCATCGACATAGAGCTCTATGCCAAATACATAAAGACCTATGACAAAGGCACCAAACGGGGCACTATCACTAAGGCTGATGGCACTACAAAGTAGCTCTTGATGATCACGGAAGAACTCATATGTGATGCTCTGTAGCTCTCGCTATAGTTGTCAAAGTCCGCGCCCACACATTCGACAAAATTCCTCTGGATGCAATGCTCAAGAAGAGTTCTTATAACTCCAATGGGGCCAAGTATGAGAATATCCAGGATGAGGCTATAGAGAAAGCATGCAGGGCCATGTCATATGATATAGGTCAAGCCGGTGGATAGATACAATAGTGTGCCTTTGAACAGAATAGCTAAGGTACATGAAGAGAAGGAGGAGGACTGGGCCTACTATATTGATAGAGAGATGGAGAACTTTATGAAGACTCACCAGTCCAAGATTTGCAACCCTTACCTGCTAACCCAAGTTCTTAATCATGTGACAAAAAGGCCTCTCCTAGAGCCCAAACCAACGGAGAACCTACGACTATGGCACTGCTGCCAGAGCAACCAACACTAACAGTTGAAGAAATTCAGGATGGGCAAGCTATCTTAATGGAGACCCAAGCAATTATGAAAGAGATAAAGAAAGAGAGAGAAGAAGACAGAAAGAAAATGAGGGGGATCATCTCCCAGACATAGCTACAGAATCACAGAGATTAGAGGCAGAGATGGCATAGGAAATCAGAACATACCGAGAAGCATTGTAAGAAACCACAATTAGCCAAGCCACACAAGAGCCCATGCAGCAAGTTACTCCCCCAATGAGCCCGACACAACTGATATTCATGGACCTATCCCCACTTAAAGATTCATCTCTGGCAGACACACCAACAGAGATAGTGCGTGAACAAGAAGCATTGTACCAGTACAGGGGCTGAGGAAACACAAGGCATTGAGATGGCAACGGATCAAGTGCATGAACCAGCAACCCATAATGATGCAAGCAAAAGACCAAGAAGTGCAGAGCCATCAAGCCCAAGCAAAATAAGGAGGCTGGAAGATGAGGAAAGAATGCCCCAGCTGGCCTCCCTACAAAAAGTTGACTATCAACAATTCATGGAAGAAACAATGGAAGGTTTGGATGAGCTGTTGAACAAACCACAGGCTGGACTCAACGAAGGCGCAAACATAAGTGCACTATGGGATTAGGAGAAAAAGGTCTGGTGTTGCCCACCTCCTCACAACACCCATGCTCCATGATCATAAGGCTACCCTTTGGAAGTAGCTTAACGAGTCAACCACACAAGTGCAAACCTAAAGGACCACTTGTTGGCAGCAGAGCTGAAGCCACACATAAAGATGTCATAATGAAAATCTTGAAAGCCATGACATAGCAAGAGAACAGATATAAAGCACTGGAGAGCAATAATATGGTCCTCAGCCAAACCATTGTACAAAGGATCAAAGAAAATGTAGACCTCAAGGCAAAGTTAAAACAAGCTAAAGAGCAACTTCAAAAGGAGGTCACCCATGCCCATGAGCTCATAACACTTCATGCCCACCAAGTACAAGAGATCCAACACAATTCTAGGGCCAAAGGAGAGGAGTTACAAAACGACAGATCCTACATCTATCCTCCAATTTGAAAGCAGCGGAGGACAAGGCAACTCACTTACAGCAAGAGAGAGAACAATTGAACAAGGAACATGTAGAAAAAATAAGAACACTTAATGACACTATAAGTGCGAGTCAAGTCGAAATGCAAAGGAAAGAATTGGCCCCCACCAAGAAGCAATGGCGCTATTTACACAATAACTACAAGACAGCCAGAGGAGGCTGGCTGCCCTGAAAGGCTCCAAAGAATCACCAAAGCTCAAGAAAGCGAAGCAACACCTAGGCGTGCCCAAGAGGACGCAACCTAGAGATTCGAGGAATCGGATGCTGCAAGGATGGTTTATGAAACTGCAATATCTAACCTCCTCAGCAAACAATGACTCTCGCTTACAAGAGTTAGAATGCCAGTTGGTGATCTAAGATAGAAGTTAGCAACCGGAGCCTACAGATGACCTATGCCTACTCCTTGAGTATGCCTCGGAGTTGGGTCAGTTGTTGCTAGTATCTCCTCGGGCCCTCCTCAAATTCTCACTCTGTTTTTTTCTACACTAACCCTCTCTTTACTTCAGTTTGATATAAATCTATCTGAAGACCTAGGCCTAGGTGAGCCAACATTAATTAAGAAGAATATTGAACGCGATGCTCACCCTACAATAATAATGGGAATTTTGCGGGGGGACATAGTCTTAACTAATCCACAAGATATCTTCTTTTACCCATTACATCCTATTGTGTTAAACCTTTATAGTTGGTGTCGGGTACTCCCAAATTCCAAAATTTTGGACAATAGTGTCAAAAAATTAGACCTCTTTGTTCCAGATGACATTCCCAAGACATCGGCCAACTATGAGGTGGTAGCACATAGCTATCAGTGGATTATAAGTCATGGGTGCCTCGAAGTTTATAATATCACCAACATCTTAACTTATGTGAGTCTACTTTGTATCATCCTTTTGGAATTTTAAAACTATACTCTAATATATATAAACACTTAGAAGCCATGTTAAACAATGTACAGTACAATTTTGATGCCACGCATATTGAATATCCTACTATATATCCTGAGGAAATCCTTGAGTTACAAGAATTTATAAAATCTCACAAGCCTAGCCACCCACCCCCTAGCACAAGTTAGGGTCAGGAAGAATCCTCATCCTCATCTTCAAAGTCCACTTACCCAGTCTATTCTAATGTTGCTAGTAAGCTCCTTAACCCCTATCCTAATACACCACCTACTAACACATCTCAGGCCGACTACATATTCTCTACTTTCATTCCTCCGCAGATAGATTTTTCGACTAACCCTCTCGCCCCTGGAGGAGATACTGGCACCTCACCCATCTCTCCTGTAAGATTCCTCCCTCTGTCTTTTGAGGTGTGCAAGTGTAAGAACCTCCCCTTCTAATCTTATAATTATTCCCCTCTGTGAAATAAAAGAAAGATCCTATTTTACCCTGTTTTGGCCTAGAGAGAGAAAATGTCTAGAGGGAGGTAATTCAAAATTGAGATATTTTTGGATATAAAAATCCTTCTTGTGTCTTAAATGGTTTTCCCTGAAATAGAAATTCGAAAAGAACTTTCCAATGTGCAATTGGAATTAATTGAAAATAGGTAAAAAGGACCTTAGCCTAAGGGTCCAAATTTTCAGAAATTTTTAGATTATGGTCCAATTAAGGTTCCTATGGACCAATAAGATTAATCCAAATGTAGGGAGAAGATAAATTGAAGAATAAAATAAAATCCCCCAAAAATGAGTAAATACTCACATAAGATGAAGAGTTGACTAAGGACAAGGTTTATTAGTTAAAAAAGAAGAGATATTTAGAGGAAATGATGCATTTTTGACACCTCAGTGTGGGGATCTCCCTCATGAAGGAGGTGCTTATTTCACATGTGTGGAGGAGTTTTTAACTCATAAATAATGAGATATTTTCATCTCTCCTCTCTCTTGTTTCAACTAAATCCAAAAAGTAAGCTAAACTAACCCAAAAATGGTCAAAAATTGACCAAACTGATCTGGAAAATTCTAGAATGAATCAGTTTGCTTGGTTAGAGGCTCATTTTTTTCTATAAATAGAAGCCTCCCCCGGTTAATAGTATTTATCCACTGTTACTCTACTCCTACCTAGAGCCAATTACATTGAATTTTCTTGATAATTCAATTATTTTTGGCTTAATCCTCTCCAAAGTAATTGGTGGCCACTCTTGATCCAAACAAGAGTAGAACCCTCAATTCCTCAAGCCAAAGGAAAGCTTACAAACTCTATGTAAGTTAAATTCTTCTTACTTTTAAATTTTAAATCTATGGTTTTCTTAATCTTCTTGTTTTTTATAGTTGATTAAATTAAATTCTAATGCTATGCCTTGATGAAAAGGCCATCCCCTTCACTTCCTTACAATTCAGCCTTTCTTTATCCTAGAATGATTAACAAACAAATTGATTAAACTTTTCTTATTATTTACTCTCTTGAAATTAAAAATTGTGTAGATTAGAGTCCTTTATATCTTATTGGGGAATTTAAATAGAAAATAGAATGTTAAAAATTGAGAAATGGTCAGCCATACAAAGGAGGTTATGGCAAAATTTTCTTGAATTTTGTGGAAAAGAATTTTATTTTTATGTTATTCTAAAAGAGTAATTCCCACCGTTTGTGCATTCTAAAAGAAATATTCTAATTTACTCCATGTACATATTCACCTATGAATATGCATGGATATCATTGATATTAATTATGCATAGAAAGATGCATATGGAAATTTTTATTATAAAAGTGTTGTTTTCATTGAATTTAATTTCTATGCATAGAAAGATGCATAATGGAAATTTTTATTATAAAAGTGTTGTTTTCATTGAATTTAATTTCTATGTATAGAAAGATGCATAATGGAAATTTTTATTATAAAAGTGTTGTTTTCTTTAAAATTGATTTTATGCATATAAAGATGCATAAAAAATTTATTTTTATTTCAAAAGTGTTATTCTCATCAAAATTGATTTTATGCATAGAAAGATGCATAAAGGATTTATTTTTCTTTCAAAAGTGTTATTCTCATTAAAATTGATTTTATGCATAGAAAGATGCATTAAGGATTTATTTTTATTTCAAAAGTGTTATTCTCATTAAAATTGATTTTATGCATAGAAAGATGTATAAAGGATTTATTTTTATTTCAAAAGTGTTATTCTCATTAAAATTGATTTTATGCGTAGAAAGATGCATAAAGGATTTAATTTTATTTCAAAAGTGTTATTTTCCTTAAATTTGAATTTATGCATAAATAGATGCATAAAAGGATTTTTATAAAAGTGTTATTCCCACTCAAGTTGATTTTTATGCATAAATAGATGCGTAAAGAATCTTTATATCAAAAATTAGAATTCTCTTAAATTCTATGTTTAAATTCTATGAATAGATGTGATGAGATGTGGTGTGAATCAAATAGATGTGAATGGATGGATGGATGTGATGTGAATAGAGGTGATGAGATGTGAGGTGAATAGATGTGATGAGATGTGATGTGAATCAGATAGATGTGAATGGATGGATGGATGTGATGTGAATAGAGGTGATGAGATGTGAGGTGAATAGATGTGATGTGAATCAGATAGATGTGAATGGATGGATGGATGTGATGTGAATAGAGGTGATGAGATATGAGGTGAATAGATGTGATGTGAATCAGATAGATGTGAATGGATGGATGGATGTGATGTGAATAGAGGTGATGAGATGTGAGGTGAATAGATGTGATGTGAACCAGATAGATGTGAATGGATGGATGGATGTGATGTTAATAGAGGTGATGAGATGTGAGGTGAATAGATGTAACGAGATGTGATGAGAATCAAATAAGTGTGAATGAATGGATGGGTGGTTGTGATGCGAATAGAGGTGATGAGATGTAAGGCGAGTAGATGTGATAAGATGTGATGTGAATGAATGGATGAGATGTGATGTCATGTGAATCAATATGTAAATGAATGATATGGGATATGAGTGGATGATATGTGATGAAAATGGATGTAAATGTATAAGTGAAGAATGGATGTGAATGTATATGTGAAAGAATTGATGTGGATATGTATGTGATGTGGATGTGTGTGTGAAAGAATGTGATGTGAATGTGTATATGAAGAATGGATGTGAATGAGTATGTGAAAGAATGGATATAGATGTGTATGTGAAAGAATGTGATGTGATGGTGGAAAGAGATGTGATGTGTCATAAACATATGTGGATGTGAAGTGGATATGAATGAATAGATAGATGCGAGAAGTCGTACATGTGAACAATTGGATGGATGTGGATGAATGAGATGAGATGTGTATGAATGAGATATGATGTGGATAGACGTTGTGAGGTGAAAACAAGAAAAAAGACCATGCATCTATAGCCCTTCACCTCCCAAACTTTGGATACAACAACATGAACGGGGGCACCACCAGCCACCGACTGGAACACTTTTCACACAGTTCACCACCCACCCACACCAGAAAGATAGCTCAAAACCACGATAGAAAAATGATCATCCAGCAGAAACATACACAGCACCATCCACACCATAAAACTTAGGGAAATCCAGTCCCATCTTCACCACACTTCAAACGCACTCAGCAATTACACCAAAACCAAGAGTTTGGCTTGGATTTATTGCCAAGGGAATTCACCCTTGCGTCTGACAACCAAGCCTCTCTCCCGCTTCTTTTGGCAAAACTGTTGTCCCTCCTTCACGGCTTCACTTCCAGCTACCTTGGAGTCACTGCTTCCAGCTCTGCACAACCAGATGTCGTAGGCGAGCCCCACTTGTCTCCAGCCCAAGTCGGCACCTCTACTGTCTTCGCCTGCAGCCACAGCTCCTTCAACGTCGCTAGCCACTGCTAGCCATCAGCCACTTGCATCAACTCTCTCTCTCTTCAGAGGGCGCCCCACCAGCAACCCTCCCTCACTTCCAACTTCCCTTTTCAGCTGTCTTCAGTCAGCTCTGCGCATCCAGCTTCTCTCCATGGCACTCTCTGGTCTTCGCCCTGCATCTGACCATCCACCAGTACGCCTACGCATCCAGCCACCCCTCTAAGCTCTTATGGTACCAGCCCTTTGCACCTGTCTTCAGCACTACCAGCCACCTCTGCAGCAAAAACCTTTGCGCTTGCGGCGGCTTTACGTGCCAGTCGGCTACTTCCCGCACTAGAGCCACAGCTCCTCTAGCGGACCAAACAAGTGCCAGGCGGGAACCACCTTTTCCACGCTCTGCAGCTCTTCGCCAACCCAAGTTCTCTGCGCGATCACAAGAGAGGCCGGCTGTAGACACACTCCCTTTGCATCTGTCTCTACAGAATCACCCGAGAGCCATCTCTCATCCACAAGATGGCAACCTTTTCACCCAACCCTGGCATCACCACTCTCTTCACTTTTCCTCTGCCTATGCTGCGGTTGTGCCAACCACACCAAAAAACGACAGCCACTCTCTCTGTTCAAAGGGCGCCCCACCAGCAACCCTTGACTTCCCCAGCCTATCTCCTCTGCGTGTTGCGACCAGCAGCCTCTGCAGCTCTCTTCTCTCTTGGCTCTCTCCTGTCGAGAGGTCTCCCTTCCAAGGCAGCCACTACACCTTAGTCCCCCGACTCCTTTTATCCTGCAAGGCGGCAACTCACTTTTGCCTCTTCGCCAACCCTCTAGATGTCACGCTGGCAGCAAAATAAACCTCCAAGTGGTCTCCTACAAGCTGGCCACGTGGTTGGTGTATTATTTATTTATTTATTTTTTCCTTAAAGCCTCAATGATGGCCACAATCCTCCTCTTCATTACCTTGTTTCACCTTAACATGCGGCGCCCACGACTTTCCAAAACAATGCAAGATCTGTCCATAGCCCTCCATCAACTGCATCATAATTTACCAAAACATGACCATTGCAGTCGGTGCCATGCACTACCGATCATCATCACATACTTGCTAAAAATGGAGCGCCATCTCTGCATCCAGAATCAACCCAGATTGACCTACCATCATCACATTGGGGATTCCCATAACACTTTCACTTAAAGGCATCACCAAGAGCTCATAAAAAAACATAAAACCACCCACTCTGTACATTTGCCAGGGCATTCAGGGCAAAGTTTTATTGCATACCATGCATCCCATATGTACACAAGCCCAAAACACTTCTCAGATTTTTGCCTGACACGTGATGTGATATAATGGTGATGAGAATGAATGTGATGGATATGAATGAATGTGAATGTGATGGATATGAATGAATGTGATGTGATGGGATGTGAATCGGGATACATATGAATGAATGAGATGTGAGGAAAAATGAATGAGATGTGATGTGAGTGAATGTGATGTGGTCTGAATGGATGAGATGTGAATGAATGTGATGTGATGAGATGTGGATATGGGTAGATACGAGTGGATGAGATTTGATGCAGATAAATGAGAAAAGATGTGATGAAATGGAAAATGATGTGATGAGAATGGGAATACATATGAAATAAATGAGAATTGATGTTGTGGAACAATGTGGAAAGACGAGAGTTCGTTATAGAAACTATATTTGTGACCTATTTTTAAATGACTATTTTATGTCAAGAATGCTGGGGAAGCATTTGACCGTCTTGTGAATGAGGTCGTGGAGACCTAATCTGATAAAGTTGCAACAGGTGACGGAGAGTCAATGGAGGACGTCTCACGTAGCAAGGTCGGCTGAGGTTGTGACCAGCCTCGGTTCGATTAAAATGGTGAGCTTCCGATACGGTGGATGAGGGACCAAGGAAGCGGCCTATGAGTGAAACGCTAGGTCACCTGCAAAGGATCCTAGAGGGTGCTGAGCATACGGTACTCAGGCTCTGGGTTGCCGATAATACCCATGCATGCATCGAGGAAGATATTAGAACAAGGAGTAAGAGTTGTTTTTTGAATTCGGGCATGGATCTGGTTGATTTGACCTTGCTGGTCCTCAACAACGGATGAGTCCATGGCTCTTTTATATGGATCCATTGGTTGATCTTGCTGATCTTCAACGGAGATTCCATTTTGATATGTGAATACATTGCTAGTTACTATGAGCTAGGAACTATCGAAAAGGCTTGAGTGGATAGGTGGTGAGCGTTCTGGTTGCCAATGATGCCATAGGTACACCGATAAAGGAAAAATTAGAAATTAGGATTCAACCAGATATTTTGGAGGATTATGATCAGTGACACTATGGTTTCATTAAATGATTATTTTAAAGACAGCTGATTCTATGAAAAAGAAGGTTTCATATTGGGTGTGTAAGTGGTGTGACTAATTTTAAGTTTGCATGAATATCTGGCTAGGGGGCCTGGGAACTCTTTTCCCTGGTACCCGGTACAAAACCTAACCAAATTCTTAATTGGATCCCATCACTATAGTGGTTGGGCAGTTGGCTAACCCACGGGACTGGATGGGGTTAAGGCTGGACTGATGGATCTCTAAAATTGAGACTCAATTTTGTTATAGTACGATAGATGAAATAAATCCTGGATAAAAATTGTTATATGGAAAAGAATCAATGGCTGTGCCTCTCAATGAGGAAAAAAGAATTCATTGCGCGGTGGGGACAAGGATCTCACATCTCCAACGGCACCCTCAAGAGTTATGCTATCCTATTCCCCAGGATAATATTGAAGCCTTCACAACAACACAATTTTGGAATCATTGTCTGGTGGTGCAGAGTACGAGGGCTTCATTCGCGCTGGCAATCCTCTCTTAAATCCCAAGTTGATGTTCAAGGTTCTCATGCAAGTCACTCCATTTGAGCAAACTCGACGGATTATGCCAGAAGCCTACTCTGAGGTCACACCAAACAAAGAAGCACTATGTGCCATACCCTCTACAAGCACCTTGCTCTGATTTAGAAGAATTACTTCCCTTGGCTGGAGAGGGCACACTATGGGAAAATGTGGCAAAGCAGGTGTCTATGCAACGATTGTCACAAATGAGGCGTAGCCCAAATTAGAGGAATTTGGAATGGCGGAAAGAGTAATTAAACAATTCTAGAGTACAGCCAGGTCCATATGTGTGTACCATCAAAACAGTGGGTTAAGCCATTATACATGCCAATTAAGAGAAGATCTCCTGTATGCTGGAGTTTTAGGAAGCTAAACGGCGCGCGAATCCCATGTCTGCAACTTTTCGATCTTCATGCCAGCAACATTAGACATATGAGAGAAAAGGAAACAACTGTTTACATGGGTATAAGCATGGTGACGAAGAATTTTGGACCCAGTAATCATGGCAAGTGTTAGATTTTTGAAATTGCTAGTGGTCTTGATTGATCAACCTAAAGAGCCCTAGATGGCTATGAATCTAAGCAACTAAAGTTTGACATGAATCAAGGGCCATCTCTGACCGAGGCATGATGCTCTACTACCATCGTCTAAGATGTCTTCTGGGTTACATGCATGTCATGTTCGAAGACATGACATGGTGGACACAAGATTTTGGCGTTTCCACTCAGCGTTCAGACGCACACTCAGGAATCTTCAATCACAAAGAAATTTCTATCGACATGAGTTTGGTGACTAGGTCTTTAGACCTCAGTAAAATAGGTTCTGTGGACATAACCTACATTAGGAAGGGGGGATGTTAATCCCATTTTGGATTAACAAACATGCTCCTCCAATTGAGGACATTAATAAGTGTCATGAAATGGCACTATTAAAGTTGTACATTATGAGATATTGGCCACCCAAGGCCTAGTTAAGTGAGTTTTGTTGGGGACGCCCAAGTGTGAATAAGGGCCAAATGTATATAAGGTATTTTCTCATAATGAAAAGACACAATCCCCTTTTGTACTATAGAGAGCTCTTCTTGTGTCTTGAGAGAGATTGAGAGAGAGAGCATTCTAGCATTGTGCCTCTTCTATGCTTGTATGATTCATGCTTGTGTGGGAGAGAGAGAGAGAGTGATTGTCTTATGTGACACTGTGAGTGACTCTACAGCGGTGACAACGTGGAGGTAGAGATTGGAGGTTTGGAGCTTAACAAGTGAGTTTGGAGGCCTCAAGGGACTCAAGTTCAAAGCATTGGTGGTAAGTGCCCTACGCGGTTGTGAAATTCTCTTTGCTCTTTGTAGGCATTGCATGTCTCCCCCCTTCCTAAGTTGTGTGCACGTAGGTGGACTATTGGGGCGTGTTTGTATGCTCTTGTTTAGCTGAGATCTCTGCAAAATGTCTTATTAACAAACAAGAAAAGAAAAGAAAAGAATAAAATTTGTTATTGGTTGCAATCACCGAATATAGCCGAGGGAAAAAACCCAGTGGGAGAAAAGTGCCCTGGCTTGTTGATCTTATTGTGGAGTTGATGAGCTTACCCTTGCATTGGTGGTGGATTCGTGTCCACTTCTGCTAGAAAGATGGTATCAATCACTTTAGGGTGCAAGGACAACCCTGTACAAAAGCCGGCCTCTGGAGAAGGTGGTAGAGGAAGGAGAGCTTCCTCACTAAAATATGGCATTGGCTCTATGGGAAGGTTAAACAGAGAATTCTGATTTTGGAATTGCTCAATACAGGTACTCATAGTGATCCAAAATTGACATGTTGAGGCTGGGGGAAGGAGGGCTTGCAAGATAGGTGGTTGCAAGTCATTTATGCATGTATCCCTCCATTGTTGTGCTTGAACCTCCTCAGGTAATCTACGTTGATTTGGTCCTCGGTCTGGTACTCTCACATCAAGAAGGTTATGGCGTTGGGGTGTAATTCCCACAATTTGTTTCATTAAGCCCGTGCCATATCGTCAAAAGTAAGAGCGGCATAGCTAACTAATGTGTGAAGCTTCTCCTAATACGAGTCGTGCACACTCTTAACAATGTGGAAATGGATGATGCTGTTGATAGAATAAAGTGACAAAGTGATGCCCACAACAAATTTCACCTTTAAGGGAGCATAAAAGTACCTAGAATGAGTTTGAAAAGGAGGAGCACTATAACCCCCGCGTGCGCTTTTGCCGCACAGGTCGTAGCTGGGGACTTGCCGGACACCGTATGCGAGCCACGAATGGCTGCGAGCATACAACCAAGGAAGGAAGCTCAAATAGAATGCAAAGGGTGTGTCACTCACCGCCGCCTTGAAGGATTCCTGCGTCGTCGTGAAGAAGGAGCCGCCGTCGCCGCTCTACCGCCTCTCCGTCGCCGTGCCGCTACACAGTGCTCGATCGCTCTCTCACTCTCTCTCTCTCTCTCACACACACGCAGGAGAAGGAAACCAAAGAGATAAGGCAAGAGCACTCTTGTATTCACAACACATGAGAATGAGGATTTTAGGGTTACATTTGGCTCTTATAGGTGACTTGGCCGTTCACACTTGGGCGCCCATACATGGCCGACCGATCCTAACCCTTATCCTACTGATGTTCAAGGTGCGCCTCTCATCGGCGATCACCCAATCCCTTCATCCTTAACATATGGTGCCGACAAGCCCGGCCCATGACTCAGAATATTTAAATTAATGACGTAAAACATAGTATGTCTGAATGTCCGTCATAGGTTAACATGCCCCCCTTCCTGATGTAGATTCCGTCCTCGGAAGCTATGGTATGGTAAGCTCGATAGTGGACCGTCTGCAAAACAGGGAAGTATAGTGAAAGTATGCTGGAATTCAAAAGATATAAAGTGTATAAATTCAAGCATGTTAGACCACAATGGATGTTGCTATGAGAACTTAGTTTAAGGGTCACATGAATGAGCTAGTGTAGCAAATTAACAGGAGTTTAAAATTATTGAAAGTAAATCAAGAGTTAGCAAGGTGTCAAAGGTTAATCATGGTTTATAACTAGCCTAAGTCAAGGAAAATAACCAAGCTTAATAAATAAACAGATGACCACACTGTGTCTACTCTAAGAACAAGTTAATACCACAAGCCTAGGGACACAAGAAACATCAGAGTTACAGGAGCCTTTTGCCTTTTTTTTTAATAAATGCACGTGACAATTTTTACACACAATGGCGACCTTCCTAAGGCAAAACTAACATCGATCCTGGTACCATGTTTAACACAAGGCATTATCCAGGAATCTATTAGCTCACTTTAGGCAAGGCTACCCCCTACCAACCAAGGCATTGGTCTGGAGTAGAATACTCCTCGCCTACCAAGTATCAATAAGGCGATAGGCCAACATTAAAGCATATCATAGACTTGTATTGCCATTTATTGTAGGCTTTTTTTTAAAAAATCTATTTCTTTTGATCTTCGCTCCTGAACTATAATTTGTCTTGCATCCTTTCGACAAAGGGGTAATAGCTATGTCCTAGAGGTCAACACACACATGGCCAGGTGTCAAACATTAAGATGGTTTGACCCTAGACCTAAGACAATCGTATTCCAAGGTTAACGAAAGACGTCATGCTGCCTAGGAATATTTCCAATAAAGTTAAGCTCATTAATGATTTACACTAGCATGCAAGCAACTTCAAAAACTAAGTAGTACATTGACAATTTCCATTTGGTCATGCATTATAGTTTATACAATTAATTGAACAGTAAAAACGAAAGAGAGTGGGTATGGAAGAATTACACCTGTAATTGGAGATCTCCTTGATTTGACGAGACAGCTTGCAATTTGATGTAGATATATTTTGATGAACGTTGCGGCAGTCTCACGGCTTGGAAGCGAACCCACCTCAAACTTTTTAACCTGTACAATCAACTAACAAGCACTATACCTCGAGAGGCACATCAGTGTGAAAATTTCAAGACTCGTTTAAGGAATCTAAACTAGAAAAAACTTGAAAACACTAACCTACCTACCAGTCACCACACTACTACTGAGGATACGGTAAGAGGATGTTGTAGAGTCCTGGCTCTAGCCCTAAGGCTAAGCCTCTATCCGCATCATCCAAACAAATAAAGTCAACCTCACTAGTGCCATGAGTTTCATCCGTCCATTCATCATTGTCAGATATTTCCTTTTCATTTTCCCATCCACATAAACTCATCAAGAATGTAACCATGCGATGATAGTCATCTTGTGGAAAAGGAAAGCATTGGGCTATCGGGGATATGTCCTCCGGAGTAGGGGTCAGTCATGGTCAATAGGCGAATTAGCCATTCTAATTCCTCAACATTTTCCTCTCTGGCTAGTACATCTATATGATCCCATTCAGTTTCAATTACAGGATAGCACATGTGGAATATCTGAGAAAGGTACAGATGATACCTCTCACCAAAGGTAGGAGTGGATGAAGTGTATGATGATCGTGCATCTGCCATATCTGCAAACACAGATATAGCATTGGTAGGTTTATGACAGGTCAATCTAGTTGTTGATTGTATATACGGATATTTCTGTTTTTAACGTGCTCTTGCTCTTTTTACTATTTTTTGTTTTTCTTTTCTTTGTTTTTTTTATAAAATGTATGAAGCTATATATATACATCCCCTTGAATTTGGCAATTACATGGTCAGGGGAGAAGGTTAAGGAGGAAGCATTAGAATGTCGAGCGTGAGTACATGCTCCCCCTTTCCTTGGGTAGATCATATTATTTGCAATGATGTTGCAGCCTCTTGGAACCAATTTGTCCAGCGGGTCATCGGTTGTGATGTGGGCAGATAGCTTTTTATGACCCTTGTGGCCACATCCAATTGCAGAGATGGTAGTGTACGCTCCCATTGGCGAATGGAGGAAATGGTTTCTGACGATACTAAATTACAAGGGGAGACATAGACTCATCGGTTTTTTGTTGGTGGGTGTTGACAAGAGTAGGTGTAGAGCATGTAGAAACTTCTATATGAGTGTGTGTCTGGCATGAGGAGCTAGAAGCTTCATGGGGCTCCCCCCTTCCTGAGCTAGGTGGTAATGATCGATATCGTTTGGGAATCCAAACTAACTCTGGAAGAAGTGGTGCGGAGCACTCTGTTACCTTTCCCTTACCACGGTCTTGAATTGTCATTGGGGTGGCAACAATTGGTTTGCAAGGTTTTATAGGTGATGTAGAGGGATTCAGCTGATGTTTAGGGACCCAAATCTGGTCATTCCCCTCGTAGTACCCTTGGGCTACTAATAATTTTTGAGGGATCCATCGCGATGTTACATTGCCCTTTCTCGGGTAGGTAGCTGCTTTCCTTTTACGAGGCTTCTTGGTGGTTATGGCTGAACAAGATTGAGCAGGGGAAGTAGCTATTAACGAAGCCTTTGGGACCCATTTGTATGTGTTTTTTGGCATAGTAAGCGGAGCTTTAGAGACCACCTTGCCTGTTTCCACTCTTGGCGTTGAAGCGTTAGAGAGGTGGAAAACAATCAAAGATGGTTTTGCCACTGGGCTTTGTGATTTTTCATTATCTAATATTTGAGTGGATGACTTAGGTGCGGGATTTTGAGCGGTCAGACCTAGTGTTGGTTCTTGCGTTGTGACTCGTCTAGTTTCCCAATCGATATTGCACTTGGTGGCCATCATCCATTTGCGCCCTAAGTTTACAGTCCCTTCCATGGTACCCGCAGGCATAACCAAAAAGCTTTGAATTATGGTTCCCTTGTCATAAGCAACCGGAGTGTGTAGAATTCCTGAGACAGGGGTTTTCTTCTTGTTGATTCCTTGAACTTGGATAGAACTCTTGGATAAAGGTGGTTTTCCCAGTTGACACCACACGCCATATGATAGCAAATTGTGTTGAGCTCCTGTATCCAATAATGCATTATACAGCACCTCCTCGTAAGGACTCTGTAACTCAATTGGGTATCTTAGAGGCGGGTCGGATTCCAGTGAATCCTCCTCTGCCTCCTCGAAAAATACTTGCGTAATTCCCAAGTTGGCTTCTCGTTGTTGCCAAGCACGCTGTTGACGTTCTTTGGCTTCGACTCTCGCTTGTATCTTTTTAAGCTCAGCTTGTTCTTTAGCTGCCTTCTTTTGATGGATTGCATGTAACTCCTCTTGCAGGGGGTCATAGTATCTTTTGAATTTACTCCCATTAAGGAATCCAATGGTTTCAACTCCGTCGAGAGTCTCCACTCTGATGGTACCTTGCGGGGTAATTTCACATACTCTATACGGTCCCTTACCAGTATATTTGAGCTTTTTCTTTTCGTTTCGCACTCCATACATCAGGACTTTATCCCCAACCTTGATGTCCTTGTCCTTTAGGTGGCGATCAAACCATTTTTTCCTTCTATCCTTCTCCACAAGGGCATTGTACACAGCCAATTGTCTTTCTTCATTTAGCCGCTCAAGGATATACAGACGCTCTGCTAAGGGATTACCATCCCAACCCTCTTGAGTAGCAACACGAAGACTTGGAATGACAAATTCCCACGGCATGACTGCTTCTTGGCCATATACCATTTTGAATGGTGTGCCATTAATAGCCACTTTGTACGCAGTACGATAGGCCCATAAAGCTGTCGTAAGCTTTAGATCCCAATCCGTGCGATGAGCTTCAACTGTCTTTGTCAAAACAGAGATTAATGTCTTGTTTGTACTCTCGGCTTGGCCATTCGCTTGCAGATAATAAGGAGTAGATTTATGATGGGATATCATGGAATTTGTTGTGAGCTCCTTAATCACTTCATTTATAAAATGCGTACCATTGTCGCTCACAAGTTCAAAAGGACAACCGAATCGTGTGATTATATTTTCAAAGAGGAACTTGGTTGTTGTCCTCGCATCTGCCTTACGTGTCGCTTTCGCTTCAGCCCATTTGGTTATATAGTCAGTGGCCACAATAATATAGCGAGATTGTGTGTTTCGGGCCGCTGGACTAATTGGACCTACAAAGTCTAAACCCCACTTTTCAAATGGTTGGTTTACTTTGATTGGATATAGGGGCATCTGATCTTTCCTCTGGGGTTTCTTGTATCGTTGGCATTCATCACAACCCTTCACAAAGAGTGATGCATCTTGAAACATAGTGGGCCACCAATACCCTGATTGTAAGATCTTTTGCGCAATTAAGTCTCCTGAGAAGTGACCACCGGCTATGCCTATATGTGCCTCTTGCAAAATGCATAGATACTCATCCTCTCGGGCACAACGCCTAAGAACGTCATCCTTTCCTCTTTTATAAAGAGTCCCGGCTATCAGGCAATAGGGTTCGCATTCTTTGATTAGCTTTCGAGCTAGATCTTTACGAAGCTCCTTGGGTGGAAAGCCATTAACCAAAAAGTTAACAATCTTCTCACTCCATTCAGGCATTGTCTCCACCATGAACAGGGAAGTGTCCAGTAAGTCATCATCAACCCCCGTAGGAGCCTCACCATTATGTATGCAAGACAAATGATCAGCCATAACATGTTTTTTGCCAGGTCTCACAACAACAGTGAAATCAAACTCAAGAAGAATCAATAGCCATCGTGTGATTCTTCCTGTGGAGCATGGTTTGTTTACCAGATACAACAATGCTTGATGATCTACATAGAAAACAAACTTGGTGGCAAGGAGGTAATAACGAAATTTCCTTACTGCATATATCATTGCCAACCCTTCTCGCTCTGTAGTGGTGTAGTTCATCTCAGCATCGTTCAACTGGCGACTGGCAAAGCTAATGGGGTAGTCTAGCTTGTGTTCTCTAGGTTGAGTTAACACACACCCAATAGCAAAGTTTGATGCATCAATATGCACATGGAAGAGTAAATCCCAGTTAGGCATTCTCAAGATTGGAGCACTCGCCAAGGCCTTCTTTAATAGCTCATAGGCACGGTCACATTCTTCGGTCCAAATAAACTCGATGAGAAGCTTATACAATGGTCGAGCTATCTCGGCGAAGAAGAGAATAAACCTTCGATAATAACCAATGTGACCCATAAAACGTTGGACTCCCTTATAGTTGGGTGGGTGGGGGTAATTCCAGAAAGACCTTGATTTTACTCTCGTCAGTGGAAATCCCATTTTTGGACACTATATGCCCTAAGATAACTCCGTGTTTAACCCAGAATTGGCATTTGAAAGGATTCAATGAGATGCGATATAATCTACACCTTTCAAATATTTTTCGTAAACACATCAAGTGCTCATCCCAAGAGGAATGAACACAAAGATCATCTAAGAAAGCTTCACAGAAGTCCCTTAGATATTCCTTAAAGGCCGTGTTTATCAATCGTTGGAATGTTGCAGGTGCATTGGTCAAGCCAAAGGCCATGACGCGAAAGGCAAACACTCCAAACTCCGTGATAAATGCTGTTTTAGCTTGGTCCTCGACTGCAATTGTGATCTGATTGTAACCCGAGTACCCATCTAAAAAGCTATATGCCTCCTTGCCTGCCACTCTTTCAAGCACATGTTCAGAATATGGCAAGGGGTAATGATCCCTTCTGGCGGCTGCATTAACCTTTTTGAGATCAACGCACACTCTGAGTTTCCCATTCTTCTTTGGTACGATGACTATCGGAGAAACCCATCCTGAGTGCTCAATAGGGTATATGAATCCACATTTTACAAGCTTTTCAATTTCCTCTTGTACAATCTTTGCGTACTTAGGATTCATTGGGTAGGGATGTTGCTGGACTGGTTTAACAGTGTTAATCATTGGAATCGTGTGTTGCACCACCGAGGGTGGAACACCCTTCATATCATGATATGTCCAAGCAAATATGTCCTTGAATTCTTTGAGAAGCTTCGTAAATGCAGCTTCTTCCGCCTTGGTGAGGTCTTGAGCAATAAAAACTGGTTTAGACTCCTCACCCGGATTTGCTAAGTCTATCTCCTTAACTACGGCAGGGCCATCGTAGACACCGCTACTCCCATTGGTAGGCGTTCGTTGGGCTTTTGTGTAGACTACTTTACGTTCCCCTGTGGTGGTGAATGATTTGAAATGCTCGAGTGCGGGGTGTAAGTCTACTGGTTCTTCTTGTGCCAGGCTTTTTTCTTTCAATTCCGCTCCCTTTTGCTGCTGAGCCAACTCTTGGTTTTGCCGCCTTCTTGCAGTACGACTTAGTTTCAATTTCTAATTGGGCGATGTCATGAGGTTGCGGAATACACCACATGACACTTTGGAGGTATTGTCCCCAATTATCCGCTATCTTCCGATGAGCATCAAGGCTCCTACATAACTAAGCCATTCTGCAGTGGATCTTTCCTTGTTTATTGCAGTGCGTACATTAGCTCGATAGCGTTGGCGCTTATGTCTCGTTTTCTTCTTACCAAGTTTTTGATTTTTGTTTCTATCAGATTCGGACTCACTTGGTCGATCTTCACTTGTGTCCCCCTCACTTTCGGATGAACTGCAGGAGGTCACCGTCCTAGGCCTTGAGTACCTTGCTTCCACATTTGGGTGAATATTTGATTCATTTTTCCCCTCAGGCTCAGGGTCAGTTTCTTCTTGAGATTCATACTCAGAGTTGCATTGATCAGAGTCTTCACTACTTTCAGTGTCAGTGGAGTTTGCCACTTTCTCGCCATCAGGAGTCAAGTGCATAACACCTATCATGTTTATTGGCACTAACGGTACATAGGATGCTTGGAGAAATCCATTACAATGAAGGTATGTCGTACCTTGTATCCCAGAACCTTGATCTTAAGGTCCCTTAACATTCCAATAGGTTTAGCAATAGTTCCGTTTGCCATCTTAACCACTATGTTTGTGACTTCGAGGTGAGGTCTCCCCATAGATTCCCAATAGTTTTTAGTCACAATGCTCACTCCAGCACCACCATCAAGGATTTCCTTTAGAGTTAATCCCTTGGTAGTAATGGGGAGGGTGGCATTAGATTCATCACCTTCAAAGTACTGTCCCAACTTGTTCACAGGTATTTCAACGACTGAATCTTCATTTGGGTTGGGTTGTAGATCCCAATGTTCCCCTTCATCTTGAAGCGTGTCGGGTCTATCCATATTTGCAAATTGTGGTAGCCCCGCCTTTAGTTCTCCATTGAGAAATGCCTGAAGAGCTAAGAATAGCTCAGGATCTCCGTATAATTTGGATATGATCGTGGTTCTAATTTCAGAGGACATGAAATCCATTAGCTTAGACACATTCAACGGTACTTTTCGAGATATCGTCCCTTGACTAGGGACTGGTGAAGATGGAATTACTTCCTCTTCGATGGGGTCAGGCATTCCCTCACTAAACATTCTTTCAAGCAAAAAGGGTGTTTGCCCACTTTCTGATGTCCTATCCTCACTTTCTTCCCGAATGATACTAGGAATAGCTAACGGTTTATGGTTCCTGTGAGGCTGAACTTACGTAGGAAATGCTGTGTCTGGAATTTTGATTTTTCTCGGGTTTGGCTCCAGTTCTCCTTGTGTCTCTTCCACCAAACCCCTTAAGTGTTGCACTTGTTCAATCTCCTCAACTGGGTTTGGGTAAGTTCCAATCTTTTTCTTGAGGGTTTTTGGCCCACGTGGCTTGTCTTGGGGAGTCTCAGTCAGTTTGGGTGGTCGAGAGGGAATTAACTGACTTGGTTGTGGGGCCGAGGAAGTTCCCTTCTATTTCCCCTTATTTATGTACTTGCTTGATTCTCCTTCGTTGAGCTCCCGAGTGGGTTTCTCCCTTAAGGTAGTGGCTTTGGTCCCCATGGTTTCTATTGAATCAAAATCATCTTCAGGATCATTCATATACACGGGGTCGTCTCCTGTCCCTATGTTAGTCTTTGAACTGGGCTTGGAGCTCATGGCATTAAGCGATCTCTTTCATCGTGTTTTCTTTTTCTTTGCCTGAGCGATTGATGCAGTATCCCTCTCTTCAAGAATGTAGTTTTGATTTTGAAGCATTGACCGTATAACTACATTCGCGGGTACAACAGGTGTGGTTCCTCGTGCTTGGTTGGTGACCTCAACCAAATTCAATGGCGTAATCTTGGGTGCATTAGGATTATGTGGACATTGAGCGATCAAATGATCTATGCCACAACGATTACATGTAAGTACTGGCATTCCCGATGTGCTCCCCCGATTTGGTTGCATTTGAGTAGCGATCTTCTGTAGCCTATTAGGGCACTCCGCTACACGATGCGGTCCACCACACTCATAGCATTGAAGAGGTGGTCTCCTCGCCAAGGTATTAAGGTTTTGCCCTCTTGTGGCGAGAGCAGCCGCTTGATATACAGGCTTAACTTGCCCGAAATGATCCTCCATGTAGTACTGGGGAATCATTTCAAACGTATCAATCCCGTATGGAGCAGTGGGGTCTATCTCCTCTTCATAATCCCCACATGCATTATGTGACTCACAACCCATCTGGTTTACAGGGGTAATCCTTGGATGTGGAGGTTGTGGTCCTAGCGCACTGGCGGTGGTAATGGCACAGACTAGACTACATTCGGATTCCTTGGAACTATGTGCTGTGACGGTTGCTCGACAGGTTGTGCAGGCATTAGCGCGGGTACTTGAGGTGTGTTTGACCAGGCTAGTGGTGTCTGATTTGCCAACATTCGCTTAAGTACTAGGCAATCCTTAGATTGATGGCCGTACTTACCACACATGCATTGCAATTCCCATTAAATTTGACTCTGAATGTGGGACATTCACTCGTGCTATGTGGTCCTAAGCACACCGAACACCATTGTTGCTCTCCCCTTGGGTACATATGGCTATTCTGAGGAGCTCGATTACCCCTAAAGTATTCTTGGAGAGCCTTAGTAAGGTCGGTCACAGACATTTCAGATATCTTGGGCTCCTTGGCAATAGGTTTCACCGTCATTGGCTCGTGCCCAGATACTTGCGAACTAACGGATTTTGTTTCCGAAGACACCTTTTTACCTGCAATCATCAAGTTGTCTTCTAACTGGATTGCATTGGCAGTGACTGCTTCCCATGTTGTAAGACCTCTAATGACTAGGCCATTGTAAATGTCCTCGTGGCGCAATCCTCGGATGAATCTATCGAGGAGTTGGTTGTTATTGAAGCGTTCGTCGGGAGTGCAGTGAGAATTTAGATGCTTCAATCGACTTATAAAGTCTCTCACTGACTCCCCTTCCTCACGTTCAGCTTTTTGGAGTTGAGATGCTACTCCCCAAAGCACACCCTCACGTATGTATTCTTTCAAGAACAATCTCTTGAGAGTGGGGTAGTGAGTGCGCTCTTCAACCCTTAAGGTTCGATACCAATCTCCGGCCTTCCCACTTGATAAAAAACAGAAGCAGGATGAAACACACACAAGAGAAGCAAACCCTAATCCATATCCATCAATCATAAAGAAGGAGAGAAGCCATAGTCACCATCTCTCTCACACACACAAAGGAGAACACAACATAGTGTTATGTCCACACTACAAAGTAAACCTAATGTAATGTCCACACCACACATGACCAGCTGGACGCGGTCATAAACACACCACACGATATCTATCTACCATACTGTCACTCTGTCAGTCACTCTGTCAGCACCCATGTGCTATCCTCTAGCTGTATATGAGCTTGACATTTCAACACTCCCCCTCAAGCTCAACATGTCCATCTCTAGGACTCCCAATCTAGTACGGAAATACTCGAACTTATCCTTACCAAGTGCTTTGGTAAAGATATCTGCAACCTCCTCATCTGTCTACACATATGTCAAATCAACATGCCCATCTAGCACTTTCTCTCTGATGAAGTGATAGTGGACCTCAATATGTTTGGTCCTGGCATGATAAACTGGGTTGCTAGCAAGCTGAATACTACTCATGTTGTCACAATGAATGACAACGCGCATATCACTCGGTAACCTGACATCATCTAGCAACTTCTTCAACCACATAGCCTCACATGCAGCTATGGCTGCTCCACGATACTCTGCCTCTGTGGTAGATAAAGCAACTGTAGGTTGCTTTTTACTGCTCCAACTCACAGCTCCACTACCAAGGCTGAAAACATAGCCACTGGTAGACCTCCTGTCGTATGCACTACCGGCCCAATCTGCATCTGTATATCCATAGACATGCATGTCTTTTCCTGCCTCATAGAAAAGACCATAATGCACGGTAGTTTTGACATATCTCAGAATCCGTCTCACAGCATCCAAGTGAGGTTTACGAGGACTCTGCATAAACTGACTCACCAAACCAACTGCATAACTGAGATCTGGCCTCGTAATGGTCATGTAGATAAGGCTACCAACCATTTTCCTGTACATGGTGATATCATCAAGCTCATCACCCAAATCAGCCCTAAGCTTCATGTTTTGCTCTAATGGTGTCAACATTGGTTTGCATGCTGTCATACCATACTTTGCCAGCATGTCAAGTGCATATTGCCTTTGCACCAACCATATACCCTTGCTTGTTCTAATCACCTCAATGCCAAGAAAGAACCTTAAATCACCAAGGTCTTTCATATCAAACTCTTTGCATAAAGAGGCCTTAACCTCATCAATGCCTTTCCCACAATCACCTGTGATAATCAAATCATCAACATAAATGACTATCATCACGATACCATCATGTGTCTTCTTCACATAAAGTGAAGAGTTTGCATTTCCAACCACAAATCCAATACTGACAAGATATCTGCTGATCTTGTCACTCCAAGCACGAGGTGCTTGCTTCAAACCATAGATTGCTTTCTTTAACCTGCAAACAAAAGTTGGATATTTTGGATGTACATATCCTTCTGGCTGTTCCATGTACACCTCTTCTTGTAGTTCACCATTCAAGAAAGCATTTTTTACATCCATTTGATGTAAAGCCCAACCTTTTTGTGCTGCTAGTGCAATGATAGACCTCACTGTAGCCATCTTAGCCACTGGGCTGAAAGTTTCATCATAATCAAGACCATAAGTTTGTGCATATCCTTTAGCAACCAGCCTTGCCTTATGTCTCTCTAGGCTGCCATCTGGCTTGCACTTTACCTTATACACCCATTTGCAACCAATTGCATTCTTTCCTTGAGGTAACTCAGCCAATTCCCATGTATCATTTTTGTCCAAAGCATCCATCTCTTCATCCATGGCTTTCTCCCATACATGCTCTCCAATAGCCTCTGTATAGCATGTAGGCTCCACATGCTTTACCATAGATGTCATGTATGCATAGTGCATAGCAAAATCTCTATATGTCAATCTTTCAACTGGATATCTGACTCTCTGGGATCTCCGCAATGCATGCGGGTCACTCTGTACACCTGTAACTCTAGCATGTGGTGGCACATATCTGTCCTGCCTAGCACCAGGTGTGCGTAAAACAGGTATGCCGAGCTCCTCATCCAAGCTCTCAGAACTAGATGACTCATAACCTGTGATCCCAATTCCTTCGACTTTCTTCTTGCCTTTATCCATAGCACTACTCCCAGTGCTCACACTCCCATGCCTCAAACGTCCTGACCATGGACGTACACTGCTACTCTCAGCTTCTGCTGCTGGCCCAGACATAGTAGTAGAACTAGAACTTGCTTGTGATGGCAAGTTCACAGGCACATTAGCCTCAAGTGTGTCAATGACTCCCTCATCTCTTGCTTTGTACCAACTAGCAAGCTCATCAAACACCACATCACGTGAGATGACTACTTGTCTAGTTTGAGGGTTATAACATTTGTAGGCCTTTCGATCCTGTGCATATCCAACAAATACACATTTCTCTGCCTTAGGATCCAACTTCCGTCTTCTTTCATCAGGCACATGGACATAAGCTACGCATCCAAAGACTTTGAGATGTCCAATGTCTGGCCTGTAACCTGTAAGCCGCATCTCTGGCGTGCTTCCATGAATGGCTGCTGTAGGTGTTTTGTTCAGGATATACACTGCAGTAGCACATGCTTCTGCCCAATAGTAATCTGGCATGCTCTTTTCATTGAGCATTGCCCTTGCCACTTCACATATGACTCGATTCTTTCTCTCAGCCCCACACCATTCTGCTGAGGTGTATACCTGCATGTCAACTGTCTCCTTATCCCATGCTTCCGCAAGAAATGCTCAAAAGCTTTTGAGGTGTATTCACCACCTCCATTTGTTCTCAGACACTTAATCCAACAGCCATATTGTTTTTCTACAAGAGCTTTGAAATCCATGAATTTTTCCAGCACTTCACTCTTCTCTCTCAAAAAATATATCCATGTCATCCTGCTGAAGTCATCTATAAATGTCACATAGTATAGACTTCCTTTGATAGATGGGTTTTGTGCTGGGCCCCATACATCACTGTGCACTATCTCAAGTGGTCTATTACTCATGTTTCCTTATCTAGGAAACCTCAACCTTGCCTGCTTTCCAAACTGACAGGCTTCACAAACATGCATATGTCCATCATATTTAAATCGAGGCAATCCACTGACAATGCCTCTTGTTTGCATGTTCTTTAATCTCTGTATATTGACATGTCCAATCCTCTTGTGCCACATGTCAATGTCCTGCACAATCCCATTGCTCTTTGAAAACATGGCTGAGCTCAATTCTGGTATGCCTGCATCCAATTTGAACAACCTTCCTTCCTTCTTGCCCTTGGCAATCAATCTACAGCCATGCTTAAAGTCTTCCACAAAACAGCCATTCTCATTGAATCTTACTTGTAATCCTTGCTCAACCATTTGGCCTACTGATGCCAAATTCTTTGTTATGGATGGTACATATAACACTTCTGACATATTCTTCACATTTCCATCATGCATCCTCAAAGGCACACTGCCAACATGTGTTATAAGATGTTGAGTATCATCTCCTGTGACCACATAACCATTTGTATCCAATGGTTGCATCTTCTCAAACCACTCACCATGACATGTCATGTGGTTTGAGGCACGTGAATCCATATACCATGACTCATCTCCTGCATTTTGAGAATCCATTGTCCCCATAACGTGCTTCATTGCAAAAAGATGATTTGAACTCCCATCATTGTTACTGGTAGATGCATAATTTCCATGTTGTGGTCTTCCATTCCTGACATCATTTTGCTTTTTGTAACAATCTTTTGCCATATGTCCAAGTTTGCCACAATAGTGACATTCAATCCCATTCAAATTTTGTTGAGGACCTTGCCATCGTCCTCTACCACGAGCACCTGTTCCAAATCTCCCCCTATGGGATTGAAATCCACGACCTCCACGTGATCCAAATGATGACTGTGAATTCTGAAAATTCTGATTTGATTGCGATTGAGTAGACCTGTCATTCCAACCATGTCCTCCACGGCCTCGAGGGGTAAATCTCCCCCTACCTCGAAAGCCTCTAGATGAGTAAAAAGCCTGATTCCTTGCATGCTCATCATTGCTTGACGAGGATGCACCACCTGTAACACTCATACCACCAAGGCCAAGCTTCAATTCTTCCACAATGAGCAATGACACAAGTTCATTAAAGTCTGGCATTCCTCCCAACCTTACTGAGATGGAAGTGTCAAAAGATTTGTATTCTTTGCCTAAACCACGCAATGTGAGAGCAACCAAATCATCATCATCCATTGGGGCATGGATCGATGACAAGGAATCTGCATAACCCTTGATTTCCTGAACATACTCATGTATACTCCTATTCCTTCGTGTTACACTGTGAATCTGTTGCTTTAGTTGTATCTTCCTTGCACCAGTGTCTGTCTCATACATTCGGCACAATATACCCCATGCTTCTTTCGGTGTATCTGCATCTTGGATGTGAATAAGCAAGGCATCTGTTACACATATGGAAAAATAATGCAACACCTTCGAAGACCGCTCTACCCATTGCTTGTGAGCCAGTAACTGAGCATTATTTGGTTGAGGAGGTAGGTATGGCTCCGGGTCTTCCTCCGAGACGAGACTCCATAAACTTTGCCTTTCAAAAAACTCTTCATTCGAAACTTCCACACTTGAAAGTTAGTGCGATCAAGCTTCTCTCCAACAATCTGTATCGAACCATCTCCCATTGTTGCAAAAAATATAGTAGATGTACCCCTTTGACAAGTTGTATGCCGGACCTGTAAAGCTTCAAATCTCTCCAAATCACATCAAATGATTGAAAATTGTGTGCATTAACATCCCACAATGATTCACCAACAATGTACACTCGATCAAAGTTGAAACCAAATGATACTCCTTCACAAAAAATTTTCTGGTTTTTTTCTCGCCAGTAATTTCTTGCCATTAACCAGTCAAGATTATGCTCTAAATCCTTCAAATCTTGTCCAAATTCAATGATTCAACTTTCATTGGCTTCCCAACACATTGCTCCAACATATCCTAGGAGGGTTTGATCAAATTCTTCAAGGTGAATGAGAACCACCAATTTTTGTAGCTCCCTGGTTTGCTTTTTTCTGCATCTGTCAGGTACCACCTCTCACTAAAAGTGCTCTATCTCCTTCAAATCTTATCCAAATTCAAAAATTTTTGATTCAAAAGTTTAGCAACTCATAGGACTCTACTTTTACCAAAGGAATTAGGCCAATTTGATATAGACAAGGATTAATGCCTTGATTAAAAATGCTCTGTTTCTGGACAGACTTTCTGCAAACCTGCACACCTTTGATAAATTACTTCAATGAGCTCCAAATACATCAAGTGAGCTGCCCCAAATGTTATCTAGCTCTCTATCACACTTTTGCTAAGTACTCCAAGCTTTAAAGCATCCAATTTGGTGTCCAAATGAGTGAATTAGACATTAATCATTGCAAACTGTCCAAGTATCTGCTTCTTTATGCGCCGCCTGCTCCTGAGGGCTGTAGAAGAAGGGCAAATGCTCATTGACATCATCAACACCTTAGCAATGACCTAAACTAACATGTGCTTGAAGGGTTTGGCTCAATTCTTCCTCTAGCTTCCGCAATCGATCCTCCACCGGGCATATGTTCTCTGTTTTTTGTAGAGTCCAAAAAACCAGAATTTTTTTCTTCACAAATTGCCTGTAATGCATCAATTTTCATGCAATGGTTTGCTCCAGTGTTGCTAATACATGTGCCCTTTCACAATACATGAGAACCTCTGTGTTTCCTTTGTATTTGCACCAATACTTTTGTCAAAATACATTCCTTCACAAGCTTCCATGAAAGCTTCAAAACCAGAAATTTTCTGCTTGCTTTATGCACTTCAATCTTCACTGAACTTGCTCTTTGATACCTGCAATCCGCAGAGGGGATCTTGCTACACTTACCAATGGTCCTTAGCTCTCAGATCTGATGCCGGTGTGTGCTCCACAGCTTCTCCTTTGCTCCAAGCTCCAATGGCTTCCTTCACAGCTTTTTCTTCTTCTTCCCTCTTCTCTCACTCACTCTCACAACACAGCTAATGAGCTCTTGGCTCTGATACCATGATAAAAAACAGAAGCAGGATGAAACACACACAAGAGAAGCAAACCCTAATCCATATCCATCAATCATAAAGAAGGAGAGAAGCCATAGTCACCATCTCTCTCACACACACAAAGGAGAACACAACATAGTGTTATGTCCACACTACAAAGTAAACCTAATGTAATGTCCACACCACACATGACCAGCTGGACGCGGTCATAAACACACCACACGATATCTATCTACCATACTGTCACTCTGTCAGTCACTCTGTCAGCACCCATGTGCTATCCTCCAGCTGTATACGAGCTTGACATTTCAACACCACTCAAGGTTAAGCCTAAGGCTTTACACTTATGCAGCTCATTGTGCTCTTCCAAGGAATCACACACGTGTTCAAAGACTTCAATGTGCTTCCTAACATCCTCGTTACCACTGAAGTTTTGAGTGAGCTTAGCCACTTGTATTGCCTTGCTTCTAGGTTCTCTCTTAGGCATACCCCGCATGTTTTCCGCAATAGATCGTCCGATCGTCTGAGAAAACGCTGCGAGATCACCTAGGTGAGTAGGCATAGCTGGTGGAGGCACTTCTGGGATAGCCTGGCTGATAGGAGTTGGCGCTGGTCTGAGTATGTTGGCAAATGACGTAGGATATGATATGTAGCTAGGCCTAGCTCCTCTTGGATAAGGGTTGTGATAAGGCGGTCGTGAAGCATACGCCATTGGCATACTAAGAGGCGTAGGAGCTACATGAGCATGAGTAGCGATAGGTACATATGGTTGATAGGCAGCACTGGCATGCACTGTTGTAGGTACTTTTCCACTAGCGGTGTCGTACTAACTACAGTGGTAACAGGTGCGCTTTCTGTCATGCTCATCATTGGGGTAGGCATTGTGGATTCCTTAATGGAAAGTTGAGCCAAGGTTGGAAAACTAAAGTTACTGCTCGTGGGCTCAACCTGCATTGAGACTCCAGGCGAAACAACATACGAAGGGTCTATGGGACTCACCGAGGGAGTCTCCAATTGTGATAGGGTTGGTTGTTTGGCCTTGCCCGTATCCAAAAATCTCATAGGGCCAGTGGAAACTAAGTTCACTCCCCTATTTTGCCTCTCAATTTGGATAATTCTATGAATAACCTCACATATCATTTGTTGTTGCTCCTCTAGACTAGTGGCGCTAGATGTAGATCGTAGGACTTCTAACCAACCTACATGGTATGTGTAACCCGTGTATAGGTCAGTTAGAGTCTCTGTGTGTAGATCATATTCCCAATTTTCATTGAGAAATATCCCATCCAGACTTGGTGTGCCAAACGGTTCTTTTGAAGTGGACGCAATGTCACTTCTTATGGATTGGCTTCTAGGGACCTCTTCTTTAGGAAGAGCATCGGAATGTGGTAGCTCAGTAGGGCCCTCATTAAACGAAGTGGGTAGAATATCCACATGGACACTCTTTGGGAGGGTAGGGTCTACATGAGATGTGAATGGCGAATCCACTACCCCACCTTCTTCATTTACTTCGCTTGTCGCATGTTCAGAGCGTGTAGCTCTACTAAAGGTCTCTATTAGACGACTAAACATGCTAGATCCGGGTTGTGGGGCCCACACTGGCATGTTTTGGCTTGTCTCCTCAGGGTTCTTGGTAGGGTGCCCTTCCATGGCTTCTGAGTCAGAGGACGAGTCACTATCCACTATTCGTGGATCTTGGGTTGCACTCCCTTGGGTTCCAGCCGAAGGCCAAGATGCCAACGTGGAGGGATGGTGTGAGCCTGCGTAAACTAAAACGCTTTCTAGTGGCCCAGGCTCTAGCACCCGACCAGAACGTAGATGCATGTGACGTGGGTACCCTACGTGCATTGGTAACTATCCTTGAAACTCACACAAGTGGTTTCTTAGGTGTTTCGCACCCCGTTTTTACTTGTTTTTAGATTGTTTTTAGATTGTTTTTAGATTGTTTTTAACTCGTTTTTGACCCCCTTACTCACGGTCAAACTTGGACTAGGGCCTGTGATAGCTCGAAACGAGTGTATCATTCAAAGGGTCCTAGTGTGCTTTACAGCACCGTGTTCGCCTATCTAGAGCTCCTGTAGTCCTCAAAACAGTCCATTTCCCTTGGGGGGAAGGGGCAAAAGCCTATTTGCTTGTGGAGGAAAGGGTGAGGGCTTTATCCCACATGCTCACTTTACTCCTTGGGGAGTGGGCTACATATAGGGCAAGACTTCCCATAAGCTCTCACTTGAAAGGAAGCTATGGAGGCTCACTCTCCTATATATACATATCAAAAGACCGAGACCGAGAGGCCGGGGCCGTGGGTCAATTGGGGGTTTTTTCTTTTCAAAATTTTTTTCCAATTAAAAAATCTTTCCTCTCCACACGTTTGGTTTTTTTCTTAAGAAATAAAATTTATTTTTTTTATTTTTATTTTTTTAAATTTTTTTAAATTATTATTTTTTATTTTTTGAGATAAGTTTTCTAGGGTTTCTTTCTAGGTTTCAGCCTTGGCCGCGGCGCGGTTCGCACACAGCACAGGTCTGGGGATTCAGAAATCCCCCCTCACACGCAGAAAACCAGATAACAGAATGCACGCCCACACGCAGAGCGAAAAAATAACAAAAGAAACAGAAATGCAGAAGACAAATTGCAGAAGATAGATTGCAAAACACAGAAACACCTCAACAACAAACACACAGTCGCTTTCCTGCAGTGTAGATTGAACTTCACGCAGCAGCCGAGCTGCAAGCTTGGTGTAGGGCAACTCCCCGGCAGCGGCGCCAAAAATTTGCGCTTTTGTCGCACAGGTCGTAGCTGGGGACTTGCCGGACACCGTATGCGAGCCACGAATGGCTGCGAGCATACAACCAAGGAAGGAAGCTCAAACAGAATGCAAAGGGTGTGTCACTCACCGCTCAACCGCCGCCTTGAAGGATTCCCGTGTCGTCGTGAAGAAGGAGCCGCCGTCGCCGCTCTACCGCCTCTCCGCCGCCGTGCCGCTACACAGTGCTCGATCGCTCTCCCACTCTCTCTCTCTCTCACACACACACGCAGGAGAAGGAAACCAAAGAGATAAGGCAAGAGCACTCTTGTATTCACAACACATGAGAATGAGGATTTTAGGGTTACATTTGGCTCTTATAGGTGACTTGGCCGTTCACACTTGGGCGCCCATACATGGCCGGCCGATCCTAACCCTTATCCTACTGATGTTCAAATGATCTTAGGACGTCCTTTCATGAGGGAAGCACAAATGGTGCATGATTGGTCGAAAAACCATGTCTATCTACAATTCCAGGACTCTGTCATTCGAGTTGATCTTGAGAATGGTCGTGCACATCCTTTAGGAAGCAAGGTTATCATTGATAATCGATCGGATACCACTATTCACTCCGCCCCATTAAGGTATTGCTATACATGGAAAAAAGAGACTGATGATGGGAAAGATTCTCCTTATATGGATGTCCTACCGAGTATGACTGAGTCGGATAACGTGGATTGGGTACACTAGCGGCAACCATAGACACATGGGGAAATAGAGGCACAAGTTGGGTAACACACCTGAGGGGCAACGTCTGAATGTCCGTCATCATAGGTTAACACCCCGCGATGTTCACGTTGAGTACTATCAAGCTCAATGCATGGTAGACATGTATCTCGCCAAGTATCCATCAGGAGGTATCTGAGCGTAGAACAATGAAATTTAGAAACTTCAAACTTTATACACTCATATCCATCATTACAATCCCTATCAAAAACAATGTAGATAAGATCATCTAAAAAAGAACACAATTCTGTAAAGGCATAAGGAACCACATTAGTAAAAGTGAGGCTATTCAAACACTGATCTACCAAAGAGCTTCAATTGTAATGTTAATGCCTTACCTTTGGTTTTGGGTATGTCCTTCTTAAGAGGTGGGAAGGATAGCAATTGTCGAGGAATTTGAGCAAGATAAGAGGATTTAGGCAGTGAAGTGCTAGAATCTATGCTCAAAAGAGACTCATGTAAAGTTAGATTTGTCTTAGGTACACAAGTTGATAGTGGAATTGTGTAGTAACAAAGAGAAGTTGGGACAACTGGTGATTCAATACATGTTTGGGGAAGGTCAACACAAGTAGATTTGTAGGTGCTATTACAACCACCTATCCTATCTTGAAGAGGTTGTGTTGATTTCCTTTGCACCCACTGATATGAAAAACTAAGAGTGGCTTTTGGAATCTTATTGATACACTCTTCTGGCTCTAGCAAACCATGGCATTTGGGGAGCCAAAGTGCTATTGCAACCTCATAATAGCCTTGTGCTTTAAGAACATGCTTTGGGACCCAATGAGTAACAATCTGAGGTTTAGGCTTAACACCATATTGGGGAATATGGGAATTTCCTAATAGTTTGGGACACGTGGTCAAATCTTTGGATTAATCATAACTTGAACACCGTTACTCCAAATTGAGCGCTCTATAGCTCACTAGATTTCATTTTCCAAGTGCTTTCCAACAATAGGTCACATGATATGGTTTTGAGAAACTTATAGGCATGTTATCCAGGTCCCACCTTTTTAGTATTCAAAAAATGGGAGTTGGAAAATTCCCAAACTCATGAATATAGTGTTGCTTGGAAAAGATATGCTTTTTAGGAGGTTTAGCAACTAGGCTAGATGGTACAAGTTTTTACGCATCTTTGGGTAGCCAAATTGACAATTCCTTCTTGCCTGGTCTTCTTTGAGCAGTGATGACTAGAGTAGTTGGAACATGCCAGCCATGGCCCTCATTTGAGGACTCATCGATTATCCACATCATTTTTCTTGGAGCTTGAAGAGCAGATGTTGAAAGTGGGTTGTGTAAGGTAGAACTACCACCCTTTTGACATGATAAAACTCATGGAGCAGCAGATCCCAAGATGCAATCAGAATCAATTTGCAATTTGTATTGTCTATTCTTCCAATCTAATGAACAATTGGTAGCACTTAACCACGATCGACCAAGAACAGCCTCTACCACTGCCTTGGACTTACTAGCCACATAAAAGGGAACTGACATCTCGTGATCCTGAATGGACATCATAATGACACATTTTCCCTCTATAGGGTTATCTTCACTTGAGAAGCTTCGTAATAAGTCAATAGGATGTGCACGTGTTGGTTGTCCCAAGACTACCCATGTGTCAAATGAGAGAACATTATAATCTGCACTAGAGTCAATTAAGGCAGAGACAAAGTAGGTAGTCTCATGAAGATGAAGACACACGTGAATATTGAAAGGATCGACATATTGTTCATCAGTAGCCAACTGTAAGGTCAACACAGAAGCCTTGCGACGCTCCTTGGCTTTTGCAATTCTAGCTTTAGCTTCTTCTTGAGCCTGATGTTTAAGTAGGTCATGTGCTTCTTTCCGTGTTGTGTGGGTAGCATGCATTTGTTGAAGCATGACTTCAGTTAATGGTTCATTGTATTTCTTGAGACGACTTCCATTAATGAAGTTAGGCATTTGCTCACCTTCTAGTGTCTCTAAACGCACTGCACCACTTGGAGTAAGCTCATTAATCACAAACGGTCCTAGGCCACGTTTCTTGAGCTTTCTCTTATGCTTCTTAAGCATGTACAAGAGCACAAGGTCTCCTTTTTTGAATCGGCCAGTTGTTACATTTCTATCATACCATTGCTTTTGTCTCCTCTTCTCGGCATACATCCCCTTTACCGCCAATAAGTGGGTCTCATCAAAGCTTTTCCAATTTATCAATGCATTGAGAAAGCTCATGACCAGTCCAGTCCAATTGTTTAGCAACTCGTAGAGTAGGTACAAGAAATTCAATGGGAAGAATTGCATCTAGCCCAAAAGTAAGCTCAAATGGGGTTGCGCCCCACAGATGTTTTATAGGCTGTTCTATATGCCCAAAGAACTAAGTGCAACTTTTGCTCCCAATCAGTCCTATGTCCCTCAACAATCTTTGTGAGTGCTGTGCAGAGAATCTTGTTAGTACTCTCAGCTTGACCATTGGTCTGCGAATGATAGGGTGCAGAACGCTTGTGAATTACCATAAATTCTTGAAGTAAAAACTCTATGACCTCATTCACAAAGTGCACACCCTGACCACTAACGATTTCAATAGGTAAGCCATAGCGTGTAAACACGTACTCATACAAGAACTTGGCTGTGGTTTTGGTATCATTTTTTACCGTAGCCTTTGCTTCTACCCATTTGGTCAAATAGTCAGTTATGCGACTATAATATATTCGGCATACGTGTGACGAGCTGGAGGTTTAATGGGACCAACAAAATCAATACCCCATTTGGCAAACGCACGTGTGCTTAACATAGGCCGCAATGGCATATTGTCCTTTGTGATGGGAGGTTTGGTCCTTTGACAATCGTCACAACGTTTTACATATTCTTCGGCATCCATTTGTAAGGTTGGCCACCAAAGCCCAGACCACCTAATCAACTTAGTTGTGGTATTGCCCAAAAAGTGTCCACCCCCAACACCTGCATGTGCGTGAGTCAAGATTTTCAAGTAGTCAGCTTCACATACACACATGTGCAAGTTGCCATCCTTGCTCCTCTTGTAGAGTTGGCCCTCTATCAGCATATAGTTGGCCACTTCAACTTCAATAGCACGCTTTCGATGTTTAGGAATTGTTTGATCAGTATGACCATGCTTAAGATAGTCCACAATATACTTACTCCAACTTGGTGTAGTTGAAATTTGGAATAATGTGACATTATGAATTGGTTGTTGAATATGACATGAAGCACAGTTTACGACCAAATTTTTCAGCATCCGCTGATGCATGGATTCCACCAATACCCTCATGTGCCCATTCCAAGTTCTCCTCATATTGATCAGGGTTAGGTATAAGCCGCAACACTCCATCATTACCCTAACGATATAATCTCCCTGAGATTAACTTGAATGGTCACCATAGGTCCACATTAGGACGACTCGCTAGTTGTATCTACCCACTTGTCAAAATTTCTAAAGGGTTCAGACCATTTAGGAGCTGTCTCTACAAGGAAAAGTGTTGAATCTAACATATCATCATCCACACCCACAGGAGCTTCTCCAGAGGCGATTCGAGACAAACGATCTGCCCTAAGATGAGTTGTTCCTTTTCGGACTGCCACTTCAAAATCAAACTCAAGAAGGATGACAAACCACCTCACAATCCTTCCAGTTGCACAAGGCTTATTCACCAAATATAGCTTGATGGTCCACAAAAAATATAAATTTGTTTGCAAAAAGGTAATGGCGAAACTTTTTCACTGCATATATCATGGACAAACCTTCTCTTTCTGTTGTGGTATAATAATGCTTCTTACCCAGTGAAAGGCGTTGGTAAAATTATGCTTACTACTGCAAATGGCAGCGCTTGCAACCTTTCAGCAGTTAATGAGTCATGTATTCAAGGAGTACCTTAGGCTATTTCTTGAGATCTTCATGGATGATTTATGTGTTCACTCACAAGAGCGTTGCGATCATATAGAACACCTCAGACTTGTGTTTCAAAAGTGTCAAGTTTATCGTATATGCTTGAATCCTGACAAGTGCAAATTCATGGTAAGACAAGGGAAAATTTTGGGCCATATTGTTTCTCACAATGGGATTTCAAATGTGGCTATTATCGTCGATTCATCTACATGCATGCTGTCCTAGCCAGACTATTATATGCTCTTCTTGTAAAGTTTAATTGGACTGACCAGTGTGAGGAATCCTTTGAAAAGTTGAAGCAAGCATTAGTGACTGCACCCATCTTACAGGCACCAGATTGGAACCAAATCTTTCATGTCCATATTGATGCTTCAAACTTTGCAATTGGATGTATTTTGGCTCAATCGGGAGAACATAATAAGGATTTCCCAATCTCATATTGTAACGTACCCATCTTCACTAATAAAGAAATGTCCATGTAATTATGAGTTTTTATGGTATAAACATCAATGATTTTATTATTTGAGTCATTTCTACTTAGAATCTTCAAATTGATGTAACGTACCCATCTTCACTAATAAAGAAATGTCCATGTAATTATGAGTTTTTATGGTATAAATATCAATGATTTTATTATTTGAGTCATTTGGGCTCAGAATTTGAAGATTCTAAGTAGAAATGACTCAAATAATAAAATCATTGATATTTATACCATAAAAACTCATAATTACATGGACATTTCTTTATTAGTGAAGATGGGTACGTTACACATATGCTAGTCAACAGTTGAACGATGCTGGTTGTTAGACCAAATGGCATAACACGATAGGCAAAGATGCCATCTTCAGTAGCAAAGGCTGTCTTGTGTTGATTCTTTGGATTAATTGACACTTGATTGTAACCGGAGAATCCATCCAAGAAACTATATGCCTTTTTCCCTGCAACTCGTTCCAAAACATGATTTGTGATTAGAAGTGGGTAATGATCAGTAGCTGCATTTACCTTCTTGAGGTTTACACATACTCGAAGTTTTCCATTTTTCTTGGGCACCACTATAATAGGGGAGACCCATTCAGTGTGTTCAATCTCATAGATAAATTGTACCTCTAAGAGCTTGTCTATTTCTTCTTTTATCTTTCGTGCAAAATTCTCATTGTAAGTATAAGGACGTTGCTTGGAAGGCTTTGCATCCTCTCGCAATGGAATTGTATGCTGACATATGCTTGGATCAACTCCTTTGAGGTCTTTATAACTCCAAGCAAAAACATCGCGATACTCCTTTATTGTTTGAATTAATAACTTCTCCTCATCTAAGGACAAGTCTGTGGCAATCCACACATAGGGAGGTTCTTCTCCTGGCTTAGCGATATCAATTTTTTTTGCATCTTTTGGACCATCATATGAAACCCCTGGCATGCTTTGCTTTTGTCGCATGGGATGTTGAAGAACAATCTTCCGATCTTGAAGAGTGTACTGTGTGAAGTTGGGGGGAACATTGAGACCTTGTTCTTGTCCACTTGAGTCATCACTAATTGAAGACCATGCGGTTTTGAGCTCTCTTTTGCAATCTTGCATTAGAGTTTTTTGTTCAACCGTTATCTTTGCACTTCCGATACTCTCTTTTGAATCGGTTTGAGACTTGAGTTTTTGTTTTGGTTTCTTCGTTTTTTTATGATTTTTGCTAACAGTTTTTAGCTTTTCTCCTGGTTGGAATCCATCTGATTGTTTTACTTGGTCTTTGATACTATCTTGTGCTTGGACATAGTATAGATATCCATTCTTTCCTGAGAAGTGAGGTGGTGGTCGAGAGTATTCATTCTTAAACTCCTCGTCTTCTTTTTGTATTCTCTCACATCGTTCCCTCTCATCTTGTTTACGGATTCTCTTATGGCTCTTACAGCATTTACGTTTAGGTCGGCTTCGAGGGATCTCTATTTGAACCTCCCTTCCTCTCAAGAGAGTAGGCGTGCCTTTCCTAACTCTTCCTCGGGGATTATCACATCATCATCAAAATCAGAGTCCCATCCATCTTCCTTATCAGCATCATTAACAGATTCGAGTGTTAAATCCTCCACTGAGACTTCCTCTACATGCAGTGCTGTTGTGGATGCATCCCCATAGTACAAATCATCTAGAAGGTCATGTGGTTGTACCATTCGTATAGGAATAATGTCATATCCATCCGAGTCACAAAATTGATATGGCTTAGGTAAAGCACATGTCGATAATGTTGCAAGGACATGACTCCATTCTAGGGGATCAATTAAGTGATCAGGGAAGGGTTGTAGAATGTATGCCTCATCTGATACACTTCGATTACCCTTAAGTCTCTCAGTGTTGAAATCCTTACATGAGGCTCCACACATCCACAGATCTTCTCGCCCATCTGATAATGTAACTCTTGAGCCCTCAGATGAAGCAGAATCAAACTCATCTATTGGAGACCTTGTTACATCACGATATGAGTGATTCTCTAGGAGGTTGACCCTTGTGATGACAGAATCATGTCGGAGGTACAAATAATTGTATCCCCAATCTTGAATCATTTGAAATTGTCGCATGAATGGTCTACCCAATATCACTTCATAGTTTGGATGCTTTCCAAAATCCACTACTGCAAATGTGTGCTCATATTCAATCCCACATGTGGTGACCAATATGTTCTCTAGCAGCCCAATGGGATGTTCTAAGCTTCCATCTGGTAGCTGCAAGCGCATCCTGGTACTGCTAATAGCTGGTTTGCCCCACTTTTTCCAAATGGACCTTGTCACAATGCCCACTCCTGCACCACTGTCAAGTATTGCAGTTGAAGCTACTTTTCGCACTTCTAATGGGAGGGTAGCATTTCCCTGATCGTCCTCACAAAATTTTCCTACTTTGTTGATATAGGAACTGGCATAACATGCTTTGTCTCAGGGTGTATAGTACAATGATGGTGACCTTTTTGTAGCAATACCTTCTCTGACAAACATGTGGCAATATCATTCCACAACTCTAGTTGAAGCTTTATCAAATCAAGCAAAGGTATGGTACAAGCCACTGGTACTGACAAAATAGCTTGCACGATACCCATATCCATCTCCTTTGTCAACCTTCTATGCATGGAGGGTATCCTCGAGGTTTGAGAATAGTTCTCATATTCTCCCAAATAAGATGCTAAGGTTTTCATTGTATGCTTACTTCTAGGAGAAACAATTGTTTGAATTTCCTCCTGGATGCTTGGGCGTCTAAAGTTGTTTTCTGTGCCCCTTGTAAAATCCAGTTCAGAGAATGGAGGTGAAATAATAGAGGACATATTCTTATTAACTTTCTCATGAACTGCTGCCCACATCTCATTTGCCATGTCCTCGCTAGCATTAATAACTTCATCATTGCATGGGAAGGCAAGACTAGGTGGTGGCAGAATGCCTTCTTTCAATGGGATGTCAATTGGTGCAGACTTCTCGCTATGAGAGATCAGCTCACTTTTCATTTCCCAGCTTGATGACACTTCTGGTATGGTTTCTAATGTTGGATTAAGAGAGGTTGGGCCCCGAGGGATAGGTGGAGGTGGGCCCTCAAGTATTGATTGAGCTTCCCTAATGAGTTGCTGATGTACAGCTAGATTGATCTTCTCCTCTCTCACGAGGGTTTGGGTATTCTTGAAGCTTCTTGGGTAGCTCAGATAAAGCTACAATGCGACTTCTATGAGCATCAATGATGGCATCTAGAGTCTCGTTCACCTTATCCACAAAAATAGAACCCCTAGAACTATCCTCGGTTGTACTAGCCTCATCTTGTTTAGCACTAGGCCCAGGTTGAGTTTGATGCTCCTCATGCACTTGATCCTTCATGTTTTGTTTAGAGACTTTTTGAGAACTAGTGGATGCACTCTTAGTTTGCTTGTTGTGGTTCTTTTTCCTCCTAGTGGTCCTTTTTCTATTGGAACGTAGGGTCTTGTCCACTAGATTTGTCTTTGCATCCCTAGTTCAAGGTGTCTCATCAGTTTGCATTTCGGCATTTTGTGTCTGTGATCTAGTCATGACTCTAAGTGGCATGACATCCTCATTCTCTGATGAAGGTGGTTTGGAACTGCCTCTACAAAGTTGAGTGAGACCTTTGGTTGAGAGATGCCTTCCTCATGTGGTTTCAGCAAAACAATCCTTTGGAACGTGTTCTACACAACACCCTAGACAATATCTTTCAATTGGTGGAAACTGTGGTACTGTTGTATTGGATCGAGCTGGTTGGGCGATGTGGACAATCACGAGCCCAATGGGGTTCTCTGCACTCATAACAGGGACCCATTAGTTTGGCTTCTACTTTATTTTGTTGCCATTGACCTGAGGGGCCCGGAGTCCTAGGTTGGTAGCCGCCTAGCAACATCAAAGAATTTTGTTCCCCCGGTTGAGTGCTTGGCTTGGATATGCGGGACTTTCAAAGAGATTTTCCTTGGATGAATATGATGCATATTCCTCCTCCACATAGCTTGGGTTTAACAAGTCTCTACACATATTTGAATTGTCGTAGTTAACAAACCTCACAGGAGCAGTCCCAGGAGCAGGAGGTTGAGCTCCAAGTACAGGTCGTGCTTGCTCTTGTGCCATCGGTGGCTTACATTCAAAATTAGTATACTGTTGATGCATTTGTGGAGCCACTGCACCCCTTTGCTGCTCACGCTCCTGTCTCATTCTTGCAATGTGAGTACATTCCTATGTGGTGTGGGTATAAATCCAAGCACAGGCCTGGCACCACTTCTTTGTGGGTTGGTTTGTGACTAGAGGAGAAAAGGTATTACATTCTTTGGTTTTATGGTTACCGCCACATGCTCCACAAAGATGAGGACTTGTAGTAGGTAGTACACTCCTCATTCGTTGCTGCTATTGTTGTGGCTGCATGGGTGGGCGATAGGTTTGTCCCAATCTCCTTAGTACTAGGTTAGCTATCTGGTCTGGATTTACTATTGCGCTAGACCCTGAACTTTGGTCATCACCCCATTAATCTCTAGGTTGCAACTCAGGGCCAGTATCATCTTGGAATTTGAAGTTATCTGTGAAATCCATAGCATCATGGCAACACTCATTGAAATTTGTATGCTTCTTTGCATAGAGATGTGTGTGCAGTGTTGAATTTTTGAGTCCTTTTAAGAAGAGAGAAATTAATCGACTCTAGGTGGGCTTCTCATCTTCTGGGGCAATGATTAATGTACTGCTTCATCCTATTTACACAGTCTCTAACACTCTCAGTCTCGCCTTGCTTGAAAGAGTAGATGTTTGCTACTGTGTCATGCTGAATCCCCATCAAGGAAAAAGCAGCAACAATGAATAAAGAAGATTTGTCTGAAGCCTCTAGTGCCTGAAACTAAGCAAGGGCCTTTCCCTCAAGAGTGAGCCCAAATCCTTCAATTTGCGTATGCTTGTCAGTCACTTGCTCAGCTCGAACTGCTTGCCTAAATGCTGCTACATGGTCATATGGATCTCCCGACCCTTCGTACTTCTTTACCAGTTTCTCCTTGAGCATTCATGTAGACATATTGAAGTCTCACATTGAGTGGTAACCCCATGGTGTCAGCTTCAAATGGATTAAAAGATCTTGTGGGTGTCCTATTTGGGGCTAAGGGATGACTATTTGACGGCCCTAGATTGTCCATAGACAATGAGCTAGTTACCCTGGAAAGGGTATCAGATTGGGATTCGGAAAAGGTTTCAGCAATATCTGCCAAATTTCCTACCGATTGGGTCCCACTTTCCTGTGTAGGTACTCTAGAAGGTGTCTTAGACCCTATGGCAGTGTCTATATGACGTCCTGACCGCAAGTGCATAAGGTCAAATTTTAAGGTTTTTTTAATTTTCTTTTCAAAAAAATCCAAAAATTTTCAAGTTGGCTGAAACTTTGCCAGAACCCATTTTAAACCCCCTCGAACACATTAGGCCAAAAAAATAGCGTATTTTTTAGGATAAAAAATTACCTAAAATTTACCAGTTTCCCATACTGAGCTCACTATGGGAAAATGGTTCCGGGACCGAAATTTCGAGGATGGGTGTTTTCTAACTCCTCTCGAAAAGTTAGATAACCTCCCAAATTTTTGGGACAGAAAATGAAAAATTTTTCAGACTTTCAATGCGTGTGCAGGGAACTCAATGTGTGTAGCTGTGAGATTTGCAGCAAATTCGAAATGTTCAGTCTTCATGTGTGTGTACAGATTTCGGTTTCTCTACAGGTGCAGGTTTAACAGAGAACTAAAATGCATGTTTAACAGAGAACTAAAATGCACAAAATTAAAGATGTAAAAAACTAATCTAAGCTAAGAACAGAAAATAAAACGAACATGCAAAAAATTGGAACTGTAAAAATTAACCTCAGATAGCAAAAATTATACTCAAACAGAATGACAGAAATGCAAAAACAGGCCTCTCTTTTACACACAAATTGAAATTTGCAGGTTTAGCGCCTACCTCCAATCCTTCCCGTGTGTTGAATCCTTGTCCTGACCTCAAGGGAGAAGCGTAGCTAGCCAATCACACTCAAATTGCAAGACAAATAAAGAGAATTTAACAACAGATTAGTCTAAAATAAATACCAAAATTAGTCCTAAAGCCTGCTCTCCTATCCAACAGTTTTGCAACCGATTGGAGCTTAATAAGGAGTGGTAGTGTGTGTATGGTGCTCAACTAATGTAGGCACTCGCTCCCCGACAGCGGCGCCATTGTAGAGCGGTTCTCTCTACCGTGCAATATAGTGCTCATAGAGTACTATCGACCAACAAATGTGTTAAGAAACACAATGTCAATCCGAGGACTCAACCCGATTAGTGCATGAAGGCTTATTCCATGAGGGAGAGCTCACATACTCAAACCACCACTTGACGATTCAACCATTCAACACCTCAATCAATCTCTCAATCCCATGAAGGCTTATCCCATGAGGGAGAGCTCACATACTCAAACCACCACTTGACGATTCAACCATTCAACACCTCAATCAATCTCTCAATCCCTTAAATCCACTACACTAATCAAGAGAACAAGCAATGCATGGCAATCTCTTAATCCCATTCAAACATTGATTAAATCTTAGCTTTCCCTAATGCCTGCAAACCCATAAGCGTGCATCTACTAACCCACAAGCCTAAGCAAGCATAGAATGTAACATTCACAAACCCACAAGCTCATAGAGAGAGTCTATCCATGAATAACTCATTGCCAATGAAGTGGGCAAGAGCTTGCATCAATGGAGACTACACACACACACACACACTACAAGCATGCAGCATACACAAGAGAAAGAAAGAAGCATTCAACTAATCATAGATTAATCTACTTCAATGATGCTAAAACAAATTAAGAGAAACAAGTGGAGCTATACTCATTGGAGCTTGATGCTCATTAGAGTACAATAGAGAGAGTTGGAGAGTTGCCATAGCTAGAGAGCTCAAAAGCTTCACTCAAGAGCTTCACTCAATAGCTTATGAGAATGGCCAAAAACATCCCCTTTCTTTAGCTAACATCTCTTTTATAAAGATGTCACTAACCCTAACCCTAGGTCTCTTTCACACATGGGCGGACAACCCCATAAGTGAGCCTTGCTTATACTTAGAACTCTCATTTAGAACCCACATTGGCCTTCTCTTGCCCGGAAAGCATGGGCGATTCCACCAGGATAACTTTTCCCTAACGTAGTCAAAAGCCTTAACTAACTGAGCTCATCTGATCAAACCCGTAAGTCCTATAGTTAGATCAGGGAAAAAGATTATACTTGGATCATAGAGACCAATGCTTTTTTCCTCATTGAGAGGCACAGTCGTTGATTCTTTTCCATAGAACAATTTTTTTGTCCGGGATTTACTTCATCTATCGAACTAAACAGAAATTGAGTCTCGATTTACGGATCTATCAATCCAGCCTAACCCCATCCAGTCCCATGGGTTAGCCAACCGCCCAACCATTGTAGTGATGGGATCCAATTCGGAATTTGGTTAGGTTTTGTCTTGGGTACCAGGGAAGAGAGTTCCCAGGCCCCCTAGCCGGAAGTTCATGCAAACATAAAACTAGTCACACCACTTACACACCCAATATGAAATTGTCTTTTTCTCAGCATCAGCTAACTTTAAAACAATCCTTTAATGAAACCATTATGTCACTGATGACAATCCTCAAAATCTCTGGTTGAATCCATATTTCCAATCATTCATTCATCATTGGCAACCAGAACGCTCACCACCTGTTCACTCAGGGGCCTTTTCAATAGTTCCTAGCTAAAAGTACCCGACAATATTTTCACATATAAAAATCAAGATGGAATCCTCGTTGAAGATCAGCAAGATCAATCAATAGATCCATATAAGAGAGCCATGGACTCATCCATTGAGGACCAGTAAGGTCAATCAACCAGATCCATGCCCGGTTTCAGAAAACAACTCTTACTCCTTGTTCCAATATCTTCCACGATGCACGTGTGGGTATCTTGGGTGACCCAGAGCCCGAGCACCGTATGGTCAGCACCCTCTAGGATCCTTCGCAGGTCACCTAGCACTTCACTCATAGGCCGCTTCCTTGGTCCCTCATCCACCGTACCGGAAGCTCACCATTTAAATCTAACCGAGGGTGGTCAAGACCTCGGCTGACCTTGCTTCATCTTATGTGAGCATTTACTCATTTTTGGGTAATTTCTTTTACAAATTGGATTTATCTCCTCCCCACACATGGATTGATCTTATTGGCCCACGGGAACATTAATTTAAAATTTCGAAAAAATCTTGACCCTCAGGATAATGCCTCTTGAGCAAATTATACTTGATTTCTAATGCACCTTTTGGAAATCTTTTTGAACTTCTGTTTCAGGGAAACTTATATTAATAGGATGAGAATTTTTTCTATCCAAAAATATTCAAAATCTAAATAATTTCTCTCTAGAATATTTTCTCTCTCTAGGCCAAAACAGGTAGAAACAAGATCTTTGATATTTCTGAAGAGGGTTTTGACTACAGGGGAAGATACTGGACATCCTGAGAGGCTGGGGAGGAATCTTACATTTTACCCCACTTAAAAAACACAAGATGTCCTCATCTCGCAAAACTAGAGGAGAATTCTTTTTCTTAAGATCCAATTGATTATGGGTTCCTTATATTTTGGTGAGCCCAAATAGAATCCTGGGATAAATATTCTTTATATAAAACTCATTATTAAATAACAATTCACTTAGATCATAACATTCAATTCCTTATCACAATAATGTTCCATTAGACTGAAATTTCTATCTGAATAGTCCTTCATGGAAATTTTTCATTTATGCAGATTTTAATTTGACCTCCTTTAACTTGATCCACTGGGTCAAGTGTTAACAGTAGCAATCTGCCAGCACAATCCACTAATCTCATAGTGATTTGCTGGAGTTCTTAATGTCATTCCAGTTATGAACATCATCACAGGGACTCGTCCCATTCATCCTCATTGTGGTTTTGCTCAGCTTATTACATTTCAACCAAATTTCAAGAATCATCATTTTTCAATCAGAATCCAAATCAACTCATCAGTCCACAACCAGAATTTAAAAATCATATCAACCACATTCGAATTCATCATCTGGATAGCATTAATGCTTATAATTTCAAGTCTTAGATTTACTCGTGTATACTGCCAATAAAGAGCTGCAGTTGGACCTAGTTTGGTTCCTTTTTGATTCGGTTTGATCCAAGAGAGAGGAGAGATAAAAATATCACATTATTTTTGAGTTTAAAACTCATTCAAGTATGCACCTCCTTGAAGGGACTCCCCATCCTTACATATGTGTCAAAATGGAATGATTATACCCAAAATATCTCATTTTTTTAGTAATACTCATAGTTTTTTACTAATAACCCTTGTACATAGTCAACTCTTCATCTTATGTGAGCATTTACTCATTTTTGGGTAATTTCTTTTACAAATTGGATTTATCTCCTCCCCACACATGGATTGATCTTATTGGCCCATAGGAACCTTAATTTAAAATTTTGAAAAAATCTTGACCCTCATGATAATGCCTCTTGAGCAGATTATACTTGATTTCTAATGCACCTTCTGGAAATCTTTTTGAATTTCTGTTTCAGGGGAACTTATATTAATAGGATGAGAATTTTTTCTATCCAAAAATATTAGCTAGCAGACCAGGAGACATTTTTGTCTCAAGACCTGATGAGCTCTGGGAAAAATTAACTGCCAGCAACATTGTCCCAGTAGCAATCCTGGATTTAAAGTGGTAGCTCCTGAACTGAAGCTGGCAACTCAGTAGAAAATGTTCCTAGCTCACTTTCAAACTCAGGGAGAAAGCCTCCTCCAAGTGACTATACAGGCTAACCAGGAGGTGACTGGGGACAAGGTGGAAGAAATACTGATAAGAGGAGATGAGAAAAGGACAGTGAGAGTGAACCGGCTACTTCCAGAGGTATTTAAAAAAGCACTCTCTGAACCGTTCCAGGAGTTTGAGGACGTATTTGCCTAGGATCATACTGAACTAAAAGGGATAGATCCCAGGAGTTTGAGGACGTATTTGCCTAGGATCATACTGAACTAAAAGGGATAGATCCCAGGGTGTGCCAGCACAAGATAGTACTGAAAGTAGATGCCAGACCAATAAGAATGCAAAGGTACAAAATGAACCCAAATTATGCTAAGAGGGTCAAAGAGGAATTGGATGCCTTGGTGGCTAGGTTCATTGCTGAAGTGGAGAGTAGTGACTGGCTATTTCCCATAGTGGTGGTCCCAAAGAAAAACAGAAAGTTAAGAATTTGTGTGGATTTCAGGAAGCTTAATGAGCAAACCATCAAGGATCCTTTTCCGTTGCCATTTACTGACACCATGTTAGACCAGATTGCTAGGTTTGAAATGTACAGCTTCGCTGATGGTTATAGTGGGTATAATCAGATCAGTCTGGCACCTGGGGACAGGGAAAAGACATCCTTTATCACTGAGTGGGGAGCGTTCATGTTTTTGGTGATGCCCTTCGAACTGTGCAATGCTCCAGCAACATTCCAGAGAGCAATGATGGCTATTTTCTCTGAATATCTGTAAAAATTCATGGCCATCTTTGTTGATGATTTTACTGTCTACTCCAATACAAATCAACATCTGGAATGTTTGCGACTAATGCTCAGTAGGTGTAGGGAGAAGAGAGTTTGCCTGAATCCATTCAAATGCTTGTTTGGGGCATATAGAGGAACAGTGCTGGGGCATGCGGTGTCCAGGAAAGGGATTGAGATGTCAGAAGATAAGGTAAAAGTAATCTTGGAAGTAGTACCACCAACAAATCCAAGTGAGGTAGCTAGTTTCCTGGGATATGTAAACTTCTAGAGAAGATTTGTGAACAAACTAGCTGAACTGGTAGCTCCCATGTAGGTGCTGACTAAGAAGGAGGTGAAGTTTTGCTGGGATTAGGAGTGCCAGGAAAGGGTTTGAAGCCATTAAACGAATAGTCTCTGAGAAACCAATTTTAAGGCAACCTAAATGGAACCAGATATTTCATGTTCATGTAGATGCCTCAGGAATGGCTCTGGGAGCTATTCTGGCCCAATCGAAAGGGGAGACAGATTTTCCAGTGTACTTTGCAAGTAGAAGGTTCTCCGAAGCAGAGCAAGCATACACCACAACTGAGCAAGAGGCTCTGGGCATGGTCTTTTCAGTACAAAAATTCCGCCATTACTTACTAGGGAATTTCTTTGTCTTTTATGTCGACCATCAAGCTCTGTTGTATTTAATTAAAGTGGTTATTCAAGGAAGATTGTCCAGGTGGATGCTGCTGCTTCAAGAATATGACTTCAAAATCATCCTCAAGTCGGGCAAAAATAATTTTGGAGCCGACTTTCTGTCCAGGGCGACACTTGCTGAGGAAATGTTCAGCATTACGACGACCTTCCTGATGCTGCCCTGTTTAGACTGGAGCTGGATATAGATGGCTTGGAGATCATGAAATATTTACGCACTGGTGAGCTACCAGCTGAATGGCCCATGAGAAGAAAAAGGGCACTGATTATTATAAGGGCCAGGAACTACACCTCGACAGCAGCTGGTGCGTTGTACAAGTTGGGGAAGGATGAGATACTAAGATGGTGTGTCTCATCCAGTGAGAGAGGAGTGCTACTGGAAGGAGCCCATGAGGATGAGGCTAGGGGCCATATGTCAGGGGAAGTCACGGCCAGGAAGTTGCTTTAGGCAGGCTACTGGTGGGACTCAATGTTCAAGGATTCCCAGGAGTGGGTCAAAAGGTGTGATGTGTGCCAGAGAATGGGGAAGCCATTACTGAACGATATGGGACCATTACACAGTATACAACCCTTGGCTCCTTTCATGAAATGGGGAATTGATTTCATGGGGCCATTCAAAAACTCTGGGAAACATAAGTACATAATAGCTGCAAACTGATTATGTGACGAAGTGGGTTGAGGCAAAAGCATTAACGGACAACACAGCCAGGAAGACAGCCTATTTCTTATACGAATATATCATCACCAGATATGGCTATCCTCTGGAATTATTCAGTGATCAAGGGACCCACTTTCTGAATGAAACAGTAGCTGCTTGGACTGAAGTGTTCTAGACCAAGCATCGCAAGGCAACGACTTATTATCCCAGATGCAACGGTCAGGCAGAAAGCACGAATAAAACACTGAAAATGATACTAACTAAGATGGCGCAAATGAGCAAGGGGTCCTGGAACATGCATCTATACATTCAGCGCTCTGGGCGTACAGGGCTTACAGGACAACCTTCAAGGTGACTACAAAGCAAACCCCCTTCAGATTGGCATTTGGGCGGCAGGAAGCATCGTCCCATTTGAATTTACCATCCTTGTTCCTTGAGAACTTCGGTTCAATATCAAATAGATCCTAATACCAATCTGAAGGAAAGATTACTGGAATTAGAAAAACTGGATGTGCAAAGGCAAAGAGCGCTATGGGAGCAGGAGATTGCTCAGAAGAGGATGAAAGTGTACCATGATCGCGGCCAGAAGAAAAGAGACTTCAAAGAGGGCGATTTGGTACTGTGGTACCCTGGCAAGCTAGATGGGAAAAGAAAAAATCTAACTACAAGCTGGAATGGACCCTATGAAATACTGAGAATGTATGAAAATGGTTCAGTCCAACTGAGAGACCTAAAGGGGTTGGAATTTCTTGAGCGGGTCAACATAGGAAAAATCAAGAAATATCAAGTAAGACATCAGGATCAAGAGATCCCTGAAACTCATCTCAGGAAGCACAAACTGATCACCCTAGAACAAAAGGATCAGGCCAGATGACAGCTCAACTAGAAACTGAGCAGAATGAACAAAAGAGGATCAGGCCACACCTAGCTCTTGGGTCTCCAAGGATTACCAGGCAAAAAACCAAACAACTTCAAAGGGAGGCTGACGTGGTAGAAATCCAGATCGTTAAAGGTAATCATGATAAAGCAAGGAATGTGAGGGCGGTCGGATTTAATAATCACATCGCCTGTAGTATCATGAAAATAAGTATAGTGCTTTTAATGCTATTTCTGGTAGGACTTCTTGCACGCACCTCGATGGCAATGCATGATAGCAAAAACAAAGAGGTAAAAAAAACGACGAATAATGATTCATCATAATCTTGCACACGCACTTTTGCTCTCTCCTTGCTCATCTTCTGCTTTTGTGAACCCACAAACACAAAACCATAGAAGCCATCTCTTTGCTGTCTCTTGCTGCGACATGGCTTTGATTCCTAAAGCTATCAGAATCAAAGTCCCAGAGCTCGATGATGCAGACAAAGCTGAGTTTGAAGCAGCGGAACTCTACACTCTGTACAGAGTCATGCAAAAATAGGTGGATGAGGAGATAGCTGCAGAAAAGCAGTTAGAAACTATGACAAGGACACGCATCACAGACCTACATCAAAGGGGTCACAATTCCAGTATCAAAGGAAAGTTTGAAGCAACACTTAGGGCTACCAGACAAGTTAGCAGGGAAGAGACGGACACCAAAAATGGTTTTCCAATATCTAGGCGAAACTGAAGAAGAGGTAGCAAAAAGGAAAAAGGGAGCCCAGGGGGGGAGTGCCCACCCAGAGCCTGAACGAACACTAGGCTGATGAAGTTTGTAGCTCAAGTAGTCTGCCTCAAAAAGGATGACAAGTATCTCTCAGAGCAGGTATTCATGGAGGCAGCGAGGGTTTTTGAGGGAGGCCAGTGCAACTAGGCCAGGATGCTGGAAAAGGCCATGACCACTCAGATGGCTGCAATGAAAGAGAAAGGGCAAAAACTATATACTTGTGCACCCATCTGGCAAGAACTATACGAGCAAATGGCGAAGGGCTCTAAGGGGAAGAAAAGGCCCAGCGAAATGTTGAGTGTCAGGGATTCAAAAAAAGCCAGGATAGAAGGCCAACCATCAGGGCAGGAGACCAGCCAGGAAGAGCCCAGCTCCTCCCAGACACCAAAGTGTTGAAATTTGAGCATTGTGATGAGCTATTGTGGATCAAATACTAGAATCAACATCATTAACAAAGTGATTAGCAAATAATTAAGACATAATTAGTGGTGGGTAATTAGCAAATAGATTAATGTAGGCATGGATACTCAAAAACCAGCAAATTCTCATTAGGGCTATGCCTCAATTTATAGAGTTTACATCAAGCATCAAATCCCATTGATTTCTCCATGATTCACTCCCAAAATATCTCCACCTCTTGCTTGATTCTCTCCACCTCTTCTCTTTTCCCTGAATATCTCCCAGAATAACTCCACACTTTCTAAATTCTCTCATGCTACCTTTTATTCTCTCCCAGTAGATTCTTCTCACCTTTTCACAGGTTCTTTCACATTTACTCAATCTCTTTTACAGCCTCTAACCAAGGGCTTGTTCCCGCACACACCCTATTCACTTGTATATTTCAACACCTCCCCTCAAGTGAATAATCCTAGCACACCTGGACCCTATACCAAGTTTCCCTCTTACTTGATAGCCCATGACCAGTGCCTCAAGTCCCTAAACTCCATAGTCCTTGACACTCTCTCTCTCTCTATGTGTCCAAGGCTACTATAAGTGCCCCACGACCTTGACTAAAGTGCTCACACATACATCTACCACGTGGCCTACATCATCGTGTTAGATTTGATAACTAAGCTATGAAGATTGATCAAAACATCCTCAAGGTGGATCAAAGATTGTACAAGACATCACGAATATGAGGGACAAAAATCTAGTATATGCAGAAAATTGATATGAGATTAACACAAGAAGACACTAATTGTAATTAGACATGAACCAAACTTACATAATCACTTGATCATGACTTGTACCTTATTTAGAGACTCCTCTACCCTATTTTTAGTTGCATGAGTTGCATGAACAACATGCACCAACCATTTGTAGGCTTTACACACCAACCACTAACCACTAGCCTATCAGCCACATATTAATTTGGACTAAGGAGTTGGGATTACATTTATCCAACAATCCCCCCTTAAGACCAACTTCTTACAAAACATGAATCAAGTCTAACAAACCTCCTTGACACAATGAGTAAGAGTCCCCCCTGAACAACAACATAGGGTAGTGTACTCTCCTCTACAACTCGTCAAGTTGGAACAACATAAGTCTTGACTCAACCACATACATGATATAATCTAAAAAAGCATATTCCTCATCTACATCTTTTATACTTAGACTAGAACAAAGATTTGTTTCTTCTTGTTGGTTGACTTCTTCAACCACATGTGCCTTTGCTTGTTCTTGATCTTTTTGGTAGCACTTTGAGGATGGATGATTCGTCTTTCCACAATACTCACAAGGATGTTTGGAGAAACTGAAACGATGCAGGGGGGAAGAGAGCTTGAGCTCTTGCAAGCACACACACACACTCACAAATCCCTAATAGAGAACACACACGGTGAGAGGCTGAAAATCTTCTTCTTCTCTACTCAACACTCAACACCATATACAAGAATAAGAGTACACATAATATGAAAGGTACTCAACCAATACATACACGGGTTCTCTATAGTGTGAACCCGACTAAATGAGCTGGCGCTATAACTATGCCAGTCTAGAATGGCTGTCACACAGCCTGTCATCCCACTGGCCGCATATCTCCCATGATCTCGCCAACCATGCCAGTGGTGTAAGTGTGGGGCCTATCCCCCAGGCGGGTCATCAGTGGCCACCGCCTCACTAGACGAGCTCGATATCTCAACACTCCCCCTCGAGCTGAACTCCATCTCATGTACACCAAGCGAAGCTCTGAATCTGCGGAGCTTCTCTGTACCCAATGCTTTGGTGAAGATGTCAGCTACCTGATCCTCTGTGCTGACATAAACAAGGTCAAGATCTCCTGCCAAGACCTTCTCTCTGATGAAGTGGTAGTGGACCTCTATGTGCTTCGTACGAGCATGAAAGACTGGGTTCCTGGCCAACTGTATACTGCTAATGTTGTCACAGAAAATGACAACTTGTCTATCCACTGATAGACCCAAATCTGTAAGTAGCTTTCTCAACCAAGCTACCTCACATGCTGCCATAGCAGCTCCTCTGTACTCGGCCTCTGTACTCGATAGAGCAACCGTAGGCTGCTTCTTGCTGCTCCAAGTCACAACAGCACTCCCCAAAGAAAACATGAATCCACTGGTAGATCGTCTATCTGAGATACTACCAGCCCAATCAACATCTGTGTACCCATGTACACATATCTCTGTCCCAGTCTCATAGAATAGTCCACAATGCAAAGTAGACTTCACATACCTCAGTATGCGTCTCACTGCATCCAAATGCGGTTTCCGTGGAACCTGCATAAACTGACTCACCAACCCAACAGCATAGCTCAAATCTGGTCTGGTGATCGTCATGTAGATCAAACTTCCTACTATGCTCCTGTACATAGTAGGATCCTCCAAGATCTCTCCTGAGTCTGCACTCAACTTGCCATTCTGATCCAATGGCACAGAAATAGACTTACAGCCTGTCATACCATACTTGGACACAACATGTCCAAGCCATACTGTCTCTGCAGTAATCCAATACCATGTGGTGACCTAATCACCTCAATGCCCGAGAAATATCTGAGCTCCCCCAGATCCTTCATCTCAAACTTCTGTCTAAGCAAGATCTTTACATCAAAGATCTCTGCATCATGGTCCCCCGTAATGATCAAGTCATCTACATAGATGACAACAAGCACAACTCCTCTATCCCCATGTCTCACATACAATGAGAAATTTGCATTGGCTACATGAAAGCCAATAGTGACAAGATATTCAAAAATCTTGTCAGACCATGCTCTTGGTGCTTGCTTTAAGCCATACAAGGCTTTCTTCAACCTGCAAACATGCTCGGGGTGACCCACATCCTCATATCCAGGTGGCTGCAACATATACACCTCTTCTTGCAAATCCCCATGCAAGAATGCATTCTTTACATCCATCTGATGTAAAGACCATTGCTTTGACGCAGCCACTGCTATCACAACTCTCACCGTTGCCATCTTGGCAACTGGGCTGAAAGTTTCCTCATAATCAATCCCATATGTCTGCGCATATCCTTTGGCTACCAATCTAGCCTTGTACCTGTTTATGCTTTCATCACTGTTATGTTTAACTTTGTACACCCACTTGCATCCAATGGCTTTCTTGCCTTCAGGCAATTGCACTAAATCCCAAGTTTCATTTCCATATAGTGCATCCATCTCCTCATCCATAGCTTTCTCCCAACACACATTTCCACTCCTAGAGGACTGGGGAAGCTATGCCAGAACACAGTGCAAATTTAGGCTCTGCAGCGGTGCAGGCTCAAAATTTGCACTATTCTAGCACTGCTCCCCCAGCCAACACTGAGGATCATTTTTTGTGATGCATTATAATGAAGTTGAGCACACTAATTGTGAGAAACAATAGTTTATAAGATAAAAACACCTTTAATCATGTGCTAGAACAGTGCAAATTTAGGCTCTACAACGGCGGTGCAAGTTTAAAATTCGCACTGTTCTGGCAGTGCTCCCCCAACCACTCAAAATCATTTCTAATGCATTTATAATGAAGTTGAGTACACTAATTGTGAGAAACAATAGTTTATAAGATAAAAACAGCTTTAATCATATGTAAAATTACATTGTTTGTCATCCAATGCATCAAAATTTCTCCTGGAGAGGGAAGCTATGCCAGAACAGTGCGAATTTAGGCTTTGCAGTGGCGGTGCAGGCTCAAAATTTGCACTGTTCTAGCACTGCTCCCCCAGCCACTCAGGATCATTTTTGATACATTTATAAAAATTAAGTTGAGTACATTAATTATAAAACCAATAATTTACAAAATAAAAATACCTTTAATCATGTATAAAAATAGATTATTTGTCATCCAATGCTTTAGAATTGCTCCTGGAGGGCTGGGGAAGCTATGCCAGAACAGTGTGAATTTGGGCTCTACACAGCAGCGGTGCAGACTCAAAATTCGCACTATTCTAGCACTGCTCCCCCAGCCACTCAGAATCATTTTTGATGCATGTATAATCAAGTTGAGTACATTGATTATGAGAAACATGAATTTACAAGATAAAAATACCTATAATCATATATGTGAAAATACATTATTTGTCATCCAATGCATCAGAATTGCTCCTGAAGGGTGGTTGGGAAAGTTGTGCCAAAACAGTGCAAATTTGGGCTCTATAGCAGCGGTGCAGGCTCAAAATTTGCACTGTTCTGGCACTGCTCCCCCAGGCTCCCAGCAGGGTCATTTCTGATGCATTCACAAAAACATTGATGGTACAAACTAGAAAAAACAATGATATACTTGATGAAAATAAGTTTGCAAAAATTGTATTGTATTCATAATAAGAAGTGATACATCATATTTACAAAAGCTTTCTTACAATATTGAGCTTCCTTCTCTTTTATTGGTGGGGGCAGAGTGTGCTCAAGGAGTGATTGGGCTATTTCTTGAGGATCCTCTATGCCTATGCTTTTGGCTATACCTATATGAGCAAGAAGCTTATCCCTAAATCCAGAACCAAAAACATCGAAGGCAAGGGATTTTTTAATCAGAACTATACATTTGGTGCTCTGTGCCATAGAGGCTACACAGAGCACCTTAGAGAGGACTTGCAAAAAGAAGAGAGTGAAGGCAGATTGAGGGGTGTAGTCCCCCTATGGATAGTGGCGATGCTATCCACAGGAAGTCAACCAAGATAGTGCGCCAACATAGCATCATGTCCATGGACCTTGGCCTCGTCTCTGCTGCCGCCACCTCTCCCAGCAAATGCGTCAATGTCAACCACCCTCTACAATCAAAGGAAAAATCAAAATATTTTCCTATACATAATTACAAATGTTTCTAGGTTGTAAAAGGTCGATTATTACCTCTTGCTTAATGTCTTCTTTTGCCAAAGTGCTGGTGGGAGCGGAGAGGTCAATCAAGGACTTAGCCTCATCCTTTTTTGGTGCTTTGGTCTCCTCCATTACTCCAGTAGCAAGAGTATCCTTTTCAACCTCTAGCTTGTCTTGTAAGGTTGTGATTTCCTCCTCTGGAACTAGGGCTTGCTCGGCAGTCTCAACCACAGTTTCCTTGACCAAAGCAACTGTCTTTGCGATAGATTCTCCAAGGGGTAATATAGCACTATCTAGGTGAGGACCAAGGTTGGACGTATCAAGGTCCAACCTCACATCGCGTGCATATAATGCCCAAGCATTCATCCATTCTCAAGACAGCTACCTTTTCAAAGTCATGAAGAAATAAGTATTCTTTACCTTCCACCACAATGGTGCTCAAGAGATTGATCTCAAGATCTGGCAGCACCTTGCTCTCCTCGTGTGGGGAAGATGGCCCCACATCTTCTACTACAGTGGCTGTTCAGCTTGCAGATTGTGCACCCTCTAGAAAGTGCTCTAATGCAAGCTTCTCTTCTACACCAGCACTCGTTCTCCTACTGCCTTCACTTCCTTGTCATCCCTCAGATACCCTGCCATGCAATGCAGGCATCTCTACCTCCTCATCCGAATCCTCATCTCGCTGATGAGGAACGCAAAAGTGGCGAGCCACGAGAGGAACCTAGTTCCTAAATTTCCCTTCCCCAACCTCTTCACCTCCTGCTTACTGAAGGTATAGTAAGCTCTTGCGGGGATGCAGATGTTGATGAAGCATTCAAGGCGCAGGATGTAGGGGCGGGCATATTGTTGAATGTACTTAAGCAGCTCAACAGGCACCCATTGATCATTGGGGCAATGGGGAAAGGAGATGGATTGGGAAGCCAAGTATTGCTCCATGTATGCAATCTGCGTCTCATAATGTTAGGATGCAAGGGCGAGCGACTTTTCAAAGTCGACTTCATGAGAGAACATGACAAAGAGCTCGCTCTTGCCCGCCCACGAGGTGGTAGAGAGGAACTCACAGAAGTTGTCAAAGTGGGTAGCCATGTGAATGCAAAGAGATAGTGTGAGCTCGTGCTTGGTTTCTATCATGTGAAAATGAGAAAGAAGGCACCTTTGGCTATTTATAGTTAAAATTTAAAGTTTGGCCTTTTCACACTAGACCGCTAGACAAAAAAAATCACATTTTGCAAAAATATTAAGATCTCAATTAAATAAAGATTGGTTAAAAAAGAGCCTGCCACAAAATTACAAGCATGTCATCTAATCTAAAATTGTTATAACATCTTCATTTTTTCCCCCTCTTGTTACATTTACTTCATGTTGATCTCCATCTCTTTGTTGACTTGAAAGCTTGTCATTGCCTTCACCTCGATCCTGAAACTCTTGCCCCTCACGTGCATCAAAACAGAGGCTATTTTCCCATATACTCAGCTCATCTTCAAGCTCTTCCACATGCCTACTATGTGTTGGTAGGGCTATGCACCTTGTTGTGCTGAAAATTCAAGGTCCCCCATTTGCCATGATTCTGAGACCATGGTTGTCTCCTCCTTACGCTTCCCAATCTGTTAAAATATAGAAAGTGGCCCAATAACCAGAAAGTGTAAGAGTTAATTCTAGACATGTAGTGGAATCAAATATACCTTTCTTCTCATCAACTTGAAACTTGACTCTTCCACATTGTCAAAGCCCATGACGCTAAAGTGTTGATGCAGGTCTGCTAGGCTCCAATGCTTGCTTGCTCTGCCACTCGCTCAATCCATCCATTTTGCATCATCACAGCTACCTCAATAGGCATAATTTCTTCTGAGGCTTGAAGTGGGATCCATGTCTCGTGCTTTTGCATCCATCTTCGGTAGTGCAGACGCATGTACAAAATAGAGCGTGCCTTCAAGAACCTGAAAGACACTATAGAATCTACTACATTGCACTTGTACACATCACCTTGATGTGACCCCTCATTAACCTCCCAACCCTCTCCTAGTAATCCTTGAATGAGGTCAGACCGTACCTCCTTACAAATATACATTGTTTTTGTTTGGTGCATTGGCATGGAATTGAACATGTGCACAAAAACATGTAAAGGACAAAACCAATTTAGCCCTACTGACCTAGATGCCTTTGAAAACTTGAGTGATGTCTTGATATCACTTACCATCTTAAACTTTAAGCATAAGATGGTCCAAGCATCAGGTTTGGGCCATTCGGGATTGTTAAGAGGGGGGGTTGGGGATCTCTTCTAGCTTGCCAAATAGACCTGGTTTTTTATCTACAGAATATGAGTGAGAAACAAAAAAGATATTGTTCTATACAAGATCACTTGGGCTTTGAGATACAAACATTGCCTCTCCAATGGATGCATGCATAGCATAGAAAACTCCAGTGAGGCTTTGGAGTGGTTGTTCCTCAACCTAATTAGAGGGGAAAATATCTGCAGAGAGATATAAGAAAATGGAGAATCATAAGAAAAATTGAAACAGAAAATCCAATATTAGCATGTTGTTAAAGCTGTGTTTATGTTACACTGACATTTTGAAGGAAACCTTGGTCGTTGGCCTTAAATGTACATGTCTCCAAGAGTATGCACATGTTGCACTATGGAAACTAGTCCTTCCTTCTTAGTATGCTTGAAGCCTTGTAGCCGCCCCTTCCAATGATGTAGTATATTCCCCAGTTAGACACACTCGCGATGTGGTCCCTTAGAGCTTGGCTGCATGTAGACCCAAGCCCCAACCCTGAATCTTGTTGGAGCCCAAACTCCATTCTCATCTCTTGTGTTATGCAGCACAAGCTCTTCCACCTTCTCCCTAGGTCTTCTCACATTACACTGGTGGAAGAGGCTATGGTGGTAAGAAAAGAGAAGAAGGGAAAAGAAAAGCTTGTTTTACAAAGGAGTGGAGAGGAGAGAAAGTTCAGGGTTCTCAGTGGTGCAGCAATGGAGAGGGTTAAAGTTTGAGAATAGGCTTCCTAAACCTAGAGTAGACTAAAGAGGGATAGAGTTTCTGCCAGCAATGGAGAGGGAGGGAGCTTGAGAGAGAGAGAGAGAGAGAGGGAGATTGAGAGGGAGGAAGATTGAGAAGGAGGGAGAGCTTGAGAGGGATGGAGTTTTTGCACAGCAATGGAGAGCTTAGAAAAGAAAGAAAGAGGGAGAGGGAACTTGAGACTAAGGAAGCTTGACAAAGGGAGAGCTTGAGAGGTATGGAGTTTCTGCAACAATGGAGAGCTTAGAAGAGGAAGAAAGAGGTTCAAAATGAGCTTTCCAAACCTAGAGTATGTTGGGGGGAAGTCTGAGAGAGAAAACACACTTTTGGGAAAAATTTAAAAATTTTCAATTTTTAGGGTTTTTAATATGTGCGATTCTAGGTGAGGGGACCTCTAAGTTTGGGCCCAAGAGGTAGGGGGACAAGAGCAGTAATTAGGCCCCATTAGAAAATCAAAGCCTAGGCCCCCTAAGGTCAAAGAAGTCAAAAATGTGCACCCAGCCCTCTTCCTATCGGTCCATTCCTAATCAAAAGTTAATCCAAGAGGCCCTCTTTGGGTCCAAAAAATTCCTAATGAGCTATTTTCATTCAGGAGAAAAAGTTTTGAAACATAGAAAAGAGGAAGAAGTGGAGTTACATACCCAAGAAGATCAGTATTTGGAGGGATGTGGCCCATCACAAAGAAAATCCTCTTCAAACATCTGTAGCAACACATGAAATTTTAGTATCTTATAATTAAAACAAACTGACTAAACATAAAGGAACAAATGGACTAAACAAATAATACATACAATCCAAGTTAGTTGTGAGTATCCCTGAGAGAATTAAAAAGCCATCATTGTTTGTTAGCAACATTGTTCTTGCCCATGAACAACTCCAAGAAGAACAAGCACACTAATAGACCTCAAAAGCAATTTGGGTGTATGGCAAGATAGAAGAGGTGATAATATCACTTTATAAGGCTACTTACTATAAATCAAATCCTTTAGGGGTCAATAGCCATCTAAAGCAATGAGACTATGTTAAAGGTCTCCTAAAACACATTAGGAGACCTTTGGACATCTTTTGGGCCTTGTAAGGATTCCTAATTTTTAGGAATTAAGGCTAATTTTGTGCTTTCTTAAGGAGACAAGGTCAATCAAGAGGGCTACTTGGAGCCCATAATTTGAGCTTCCTAGTCCATACTCCCCTACAAAAATAGGGTCTAATGTTGTCATTCTCTCTCCTCTTCTCTTTCTAGCAAACTCGTAACTAAGGGGGGCCCCAAAATGGAGAATTTTTTTTCCCAATTTTGCAAGTTTTATACTTTGAAACTGACCCCAGACCCATATGTATGTAAAACATTCAATTTTTAACCCTCATTTTTCCCTAAAACCCACTCTATCTCGTCATTGAATGCCTCCACCTTTTTCTCCTTCATTTAATGCCTCCACTTCCCCACCAAATCAGCCAAATCAGAGATCTCTTGTCACTTTCCACATCATCAATCTCACAACTAAGGGGGGGTCATAAATAGTGATTTTTTTTTTCTCATTTTTGAAATTTTTTGCTTTAAAAGTTATCCCAAACCCAAATATATGTCAAAAAAGCAAATTTCAATCTCTTTTTTTCCCAAAAATTGAACCAACTCTCTCTCTCTCTCTCTCTCTCTCTCTCTCTCTCTCTCTCTCTCTCTCTCTCTCTCTCTCTCTCTTTGAGGAAACACAGAGCTATATTACTGAGTATGAAAAATTCCCCAAAGTGGCATACAAACTGTGCAGTGAGAGGCATGTAGCCTGTGAGCGGTCAGTGCTACATCACGGTGGATGATGTGATGTGTGCAATATGAACCACTGTGGGGGAGTGTACTCCCATCTAGCATGTCCTCCGACAATCCTGAAGAAGAGACCGTGCGCCCCCATCGTCGAATGAAGGCCTGGTGTCTGTCCTGAGCTATTTGTGAAGGCCGACAGGAATCATCATACATGGAGCGCAGTGCACGGATAAGATCGAGCCAAATCAGGACTAGAGTATCACGTGTCGATTGCCGCGTGTGACTAAGGACATGGAGACAACGAGCTCTCCAAATGTTCCACATCGCAATCGCAGCAATCACCATAAAAACATCATCCCTATGCCAATGCTCCATCTGCAAGGCGTCTGGTGGAATCATACTAAGGTACCCCCGCCGATACCCCGTCGCTGTAAGCATGAGCACAGCATCGCTGCCCTCACCCTCAAAGAACACATGTGGTCCCGGCCAAGGAAGGAGCCATAACACAGATCCCCAACTGAGGAAACCTGCATGCTGACCAGCTCTGCTGAGTAGTAGAGCCAGTGCTCGCCAAACAGAGGAAGCCACTGGACACGACCAGAGGCAGTGGGCTTGAGACTCCTGAACCTGATGATCACACCATATACATATGGGATCATGGCCCATCAAGGCACCCCAAGTGCCGACGGCAAGACCAGCATGAGCAGTCAACCAAAAAAAGAGAGTGATCCACCGAGCAATCCTCAGCCTCCAAATAGATGCCTAGTACTGTGTCAGGAAAGCATGAGAGAGACCTGCATGTAGCCAAGTGCCCGAACGCATAGGTCTATGTAACTATCGTCGAAGCAAGCAGTCTCTCTCTCTCTCTCTCTCTCTCTCTCTCTCTCTCTCTCTCTCTCTCTCTCTCTCTCTCTCTCTCTCTCTCTCTCTCTCTCTCTCTACTCATCTCTCTATTGTGAGCTTGGCGTGCATAGCCTCACTCTATCCCTCTCTCTACAATCCTCTCATCTACTTTCAACTCCTCTCTCTCTCTCTCTCTCTCTCTCTCTCTCTCTCTCTCTCTCTCTCTCTCTCTCTCTCTCTCTCTCTCTCTCTCTCTCTCTCCTGTGTGAGGTGACTGCATCCTCCCTCTCTTTAATCTCAACTCCTTAGAAGGTTATGGCATGCACTCACTCCCTCTAATCTCAACTCCTATCTCTCTCTCTCTCTCTCTCTCTCTCTCTCTCTCTCTCTCTCTCTCTCTATTGTGATCTTAGGGCCTCCCTCTTCTTTTCCAATATCAACTCCTTCTAAGGATGGTTGCGTGAAATCACTAACACTAATGTGCCATTGAATCGACGTAAGGTGGATTTGCATGTGCGGGTGTTAGAAGAGCATGCAACTTCAGGCAAGGTTCATCTCACAGAACATGAGAGGAATGTACGTAGACAAGGGGGGTCACACTAATGTGGATCTATGGGGGTTGATGGGCATCTATACCCAGCTGACCCAAGAGCACATTACCCACCCACTTGCAAAGACTTACCATCATTTATTCAGTATGGGGGAGATGGTGAGAATGGGATGCTCGGCTACTACAAGAGATTAGCAAACAATTGATGCTAGTAGAGTCTTCTACTTGTCATCACAGTTGCATACGCTCCAAGTTAACCTTGCTAGTGTACACCAAGGCCTACTACATGCTCAAGCAAAAATCAAGGAGTTTGAGGGTGTAAATCAAGAGAGAGCAGCGTGTATGCAAAAGCTTACACAGACCATCTCCCACATGAAAAAAGCACTCCTATTAGAGCTAGGGAGCGTAAGAGGCCACTCAATCACATCGAAACACTTGCCGTTGGGGGGGCACTCATCATAAGCAAAGAATTCAAGCTGCGTGGTATGGCTCCTCTTTCTTATTCTCTAGCACTTCCAATTCAAATTGCCAAATCATATGTGCACTTGTGTAATGTCAATGTAATTTTGCTGGTTTTTAGAGTATTCCTTCAAAATGCCACAGGCTCTGATCAAACCAGGGATTGTAATGAGCTCTTGCGCTCTTTCACAACAATGAGGGAGCATGTGCTTAAAATGATAAGGGATCCCTTGCAAGAAGAATCGTATGGCTGTTTCCAATGAAATCATACAAGAGGTTTCCCAAAGTATCAACAGTGTTGATGTTGTTAATGCATGCGATGAGGTAGGCATTAGCACGAAGGGTAAAAGCTCTTCATCAATTGCTAGGAGACAGTCTTCGTAAGAAAGTTATCACGCACAACCTTTTCCCACCACCAAAGAGGGTTTGTCTAGCAAAGGGAGTGAGTAATGAAGATGTAAAATGCAGGATTGGGGATTACTACCACATCAACGATACACTTACCATTGCAGCATGGGAAAAGAAGAAGACCTGTGGGCAGATGGTAATGTTTCATTCGAATTCAATGAGTTTAACAACATTTTTGTTGAAATATGCAAAAGCTACAAAAGGCAATGATATTGTTCTATGGGTTACCTTCTAGATGTAAGTAACACAAGTAACCTTGTATGCATTAGGTCTGTGCGGAATGACCTAACATTTTGTTTGATTTCCATGTTTTATAGGTTCCAAGGTCTCCTTCATGTTGAAGTTGGACGAGTGCCAGATTGTGAAGGGAAGGAGGCTAGAGAGAATAAGTGTCACACTCATGAACCACGCTATGGTAGAAGCCTTTAAGTATCCATCCGCACCATTGTTACAGAAGGGCCTGATGATGAGGGAGAGAGTACAGTTGATTTTCAAGAGCAAGGGAATGACAATATTTCACACACTAAACCATCATTCAATGTTCAATCAGAGAAAGATATATGGTGCTTAGGAGTAGTTGAGGTTCCCAAGGAAACACATGAGGTGCTATTATGGGTCTTTGAGAGGTTGCCTTGGGTTAGTGAAGTGTCACATAGACTATGCGTTCACTATGCCTGGTAAAACTCGATAGGATGAAGCGACTGCTAGAGTGGGGAAGATTTTAAATGACATTGGTTGCCATGGGGGTAACATGGAGATATGAGTTAACCAAAAGACCTCTCTAGAGTTTCACATATGGTTGCTCAAAAGGTTTCAATGAGTGGAGGCAAGGCGAGAAGGTTTGTCCAGAAGCCTTTCAACAAACGGGACAAGGTTCAGAGAAATGCAGATAGGCAACATGTCGAGGAAGGTGAAAATGTTCCTACGAAGAGATGGGAGCTGTGGAAAGACCTTTGTGCTTGTACTACTTTGGACTGCTTGGATGCAAACATTGTTGTTTTGCATGAGCAAGTGTGGGCAAATTTCAATAAGGTAGTGTGGTTGATGAGTCAAAGCAGCACAATATACAAAAATTATAAATAATTTCAAGCAAAGTTGCAAAGATTCATTGAAGCCATAGTCCACACATGAGGTGAATTGAATAATTTGCATTACATGGTAATATAATGCTTTTAAAGGTTTTGCAAAATATATTTCTTCTTCTTATGCACTTT
>NC_141051.1:16763750-16818861 GCF_041138505.1 Cibotium barometz
AAATGGTATGACCGTGGCAAATTTGGTACGGCCACAACTAGTCGCCTACTCCACCTAGTAGTAGTTGTGCAACACACTTTACATTATATTAGCACCTTGGTTTTTGATTCATTAAATGGGTTATCTTTTTCCCAAATGAGCTTCTTAAGGAAGGTGCACTAGACTCAAAGTTTTCTTCTAGTCTCTCTATACCAGATTTAGATAGGCCAACTTAGATTCTTGAACATTGTTGGAAGAGGCATACTCACGTGGAATTTTGATTAAACAAGCAAGCTTACCTTCTTATCCTTGAGTAGGGGCACTCATTGGTTGTAAGATTTCCATTGTAAATTGAACATAACACTAGGTCTCATGTTGAGGCTATAGTTTTGGTAGGATAGGATCACTAACCTTCAGGTCCTTCTCTTGTAGGTTAGGGTCACTAACATCCAGCGTCTCTTGTAACATGGTCACTCTTTCCTTTTTTTCACATTTTCTACTACATCTTATGGCAACCCCTACTTCCATTAGATGTTCCCATAGCTACTAAAACATGAGGTTGTGGATGAGCTTTCATCATCAATTTCTCAAATCATCATATTCATTCATATCTTCCATTCTCATGGCTCTTTGGAAATAGTTGTCCAATGTGGCTAAAGTTTTTACTTCATTCTCCTCGTCGATGGCTCTTTGGAAATAGTTGTCCAAAGTGGCTAAAGTTTCTTCTTCCTCCATTCTATATAATTCTCATCGATGTAGAAAAATTAAAGTGTTTTTTTATCGCACTATCTCTAGGCTTCTCATCTTGAGGACACTTTTTGTGAGACACTTAAAATTAACTTTCTTGAGAGACACTTTTGCGAGACTCTTGCAATCTTAAAATTAACTATGGAGTGACCTGCCCTAACTCTAGCTTGGGTTGGGTGAGGTCCAAAGAAGTGACGTGGGTGGTGTATCAAGCTCACTAGACCCCTAGGTGTCAGGCTCCTTGGTTGGGTTGAACCTATAGCATAGGTGACATGGAGTAAGACCAAGAATAAGGGGAGTGTGGTGGTCGACATACTGGCCTACAGTTGGGTGGACCAGATGAGTCATGTGCTTTCCTTTTCCAATAGAAATTAAGTTTGAAAGTTCTTGTAAAGAATCTTGCATGAGAACGATGTAAAAAAAATATAGCATACTTGCATTGTTGGTTTGATTTTTATACTCGATTGTATTTCTCCTTAGATAATGAAATGGTCTCAATGCTATTAATGGGAGTTTTTTTTAAAAGTGTCCATGTAGATTCTTATTATATGAGTTGCCCCCTTAGGCTTGGTAACAAAATTTTAAGGCCTAAAACCCATGCATGCCATGGTTAAGGACCCAAGGGAAGGGACCAAGGCCTCACAAGTGGTATCAAATGCAACCCATCGTCATAATATATATTTCTCAAAAAATAATGCAAATACTAAGAACCTTGGTTGTTAAATCTTTTAGGAAGCATGAACTAAGTGACATCTCTTTAGAGGTTCTCTACAACAATGAGTGGATGGCTTGCATGCAAGGGAACCACATCCGCATCATTTTTTTGATCTTGGAGCATGAAGTTGAGCTATTTGAGGGTCATGGTGGACCTATTGGACCCCAATATGGGTGACCAATATCGTCTTTGTGTTGTCAAGGGGATATTGAGATGTGCAAAATGTCATCATTTATCATGAGTTAGAAGAGGCTAGTCTTGTAGATTATTATTGTAGATTATTATTGGGTCATAGATATCAATAATGTCTCTGAAAATGATGACTTTTGTAGGGAGATCACCGAGCTTAGACAACTCCTCCTTCTTGAAAAGATTAGGAGCTCCTTCTTTGCCACAAGATAGTCATTCTCGAAAAGATTAGGATTCTGCGAGATCTTAGGAATTTCTAAAAACCTTGGAAAGGGATCCTTGTACATGAATAAGATTTTTTATCTTAGGTAATGCAAATATTCTTAGATTTTCTTAATTCCTACTTTTAGAACAATGGTTTGTTGCCAATATTTTTATGCATAACCTCATTACTTCTTATGCACATCCTAAGTTTATTAACTAGTCACCTACTACACCTAATACTAGTTGTGCGACCCACTTTACATTATATTAGAACCTTGGTTTGTGATTTAAGAAAGGTGCACTAGACTCAAAGATTTATGCTAGTCTCTCTATACCAAATTTAGATAGGCCAACTTAGATTCTTGAACATTTTTGGAAGAGGCATACTCACGTGGAATTTTGATTAGACAAGCAAGCTTTGTCTCCTTGGCTTCATTAATTTTGATTAATACTTGTCAACATTCACTTTTCTATTTTATTTTCTTAAGTGGGTGGGTTCTAGGTTGATAATAGAGCTCATTTCCCCCTTGGGTGTCAGGTTCAGGACATCATCCCTTATGGAGTTTCAATCCATCCCCCAAAGCTGGATCTTATAGCAAGCAAGGCTTTGGTGTATTCTAGATTTTAGGTGCTTTTTTCCCATGCCTCCATAAGGTTTAAGGTCCCTACTAGTAGTGATGATTGATCTTTAGAGGTTGGCTTTAGACGATTAGGGACACTTGTTTCCATTACATTTGGGGGAGTTGAACCTTAATAAGTGTCCATAAGCTTTATACTATTAGCAAGGACACTTAAGGGAGTTGAGTGCTTAATATTGTACGGACACTCCTTAATAAGTGTCCTCGTAAGTTCATGTCTCCTTAATAAGTGTCCCTGTAAGTGCTTGTCTCCTTATAATAAGTGTCCATAAGTGCCTATCTCTCCTTAGCTTCATACTATTAGTAGGGACACTTAAGGGAGTTGAGGTCTTAATATTATTATTGAACCTTGTGATCACTCCTTAAGTGCCTATCTCTCCTTTATCTACACCACTCTTAGGACTTTATATTTGACTTGGAATCAGCAAGCCATTTTGTAATGATGTGCTCTTTAATTTGATGACAACCAACACTGGAAAAATGATGACTCATTAATTTAGCAAGTGCTTAGGTACCCATTGTTTATTGACCTTTTGACAACTATTTTTCTTAGCTCTCTACTTAGGATCTTTATACTAGCACTTTAAGGCTTGAATTTCCTTGTTGTCTTGGGCATCACACCTTAAATTATGGCATGTTATAATACCTTCTTGTCCTTGAGTAGGGGCACTCATTGGTTGTGAGATTTCCATTATAAATTGAACATAACACTAGGTCTCATGCTGAGGCTGTAGTTATTATAGGTTAGGATCACTAACCTTTAGGTCCTCTTGTAGGTTAGGGTCACTGTGACATCCAATTTCTCCTCTAACATGGTCACTCTTTCCTTTGTACATTTGTCTTATGGCAACCCCTACTTCCATTGGATGTTCCTATAGCTACTAAAGCATGAGGTGGTGGTGGATGAGCTTTCATCATCAATTTCTCAAATCATCATATTCATTTATATCTTCCATTCTCATGGCTCTTTGGAAATAGTTGTCCAATGTGGCTAAAGTTTTTACTTCCTCCATTCTATATACTTCTCCTTGATGGCTCTTTGGAAATAGTTTTCCAATGTGGCTAAGGTTTGATCTTCCTCCATTCTATATACTTCTCATCGATGTAGAAAAATTAAAGTGGTTTTTTATCCCATTATCTCTAGGCTTCTCATCTTGAGGACAATTTTTTGTGAGACTTTTAACACTACCTTTTTTGTGAGACTCTTGCAAACTTAACATTAACTATGGAGTGACCTGCGACCTTGACTCTGATAGCCTCCAATTTTGACATCAAATAGGCTAAGAAGATGCAGCTTTTCTCAAATAAGAATGATGTTATCCCATGTTTATTTTGTATCCAAGCCTAGACATACACTTGTTGCTGTATGATTTGTACGCATGTCCAACTTTGTAAATGCTTGGCAATTTAGCGGGTCCGCATATCACAAGCCAAAGCATATAAACTCTCTCTTGTGTTGACAAGTCAAGCCATAATCCTTGTACACATTTGAAGCCATAGCCTAAGGTCTAAAAGTATGTAATGTTTTTCAAATTTGAATAAAGAAAAGAGGAAAGAGGGAGGACGTGTGATCTTGGGAGGTGTGGGAAGTTGCAACCAACTTTTCCTTTATCAACCCATGCACGGCTTCTTTTCAACTCTCTTGAATTGGGCACAACTCTCTTTCTTGATTCTTGCTTGTCTGTGTTAATTCTTTCTAGCTATGGAGGGAGAGAGTGAGGATGAAGAAGAGGATGGGATTCTTGCCTTTCTTTTGCATGCCACAGCATAGAATAGGCTTTCTTTTGTGTGCATGGCTATGGTGATCTAGAGAGAGAGAGAGAGAGAGTGTGTGTGTGTGTGTGTGTGTGTGTGTGTGTTATTGAGAACCTTCTTGCAGCTTTTATGGCTATGGAGCACTCCAATGCATATATTTTGCATGCTCGAGCCCGGAGTTTTTACGTTTTCAGTGCTTGGAAGGCAGGGTTTCATTTGGTGCGTTCGCCGGGAGGGCTAGCCACAAAGCTTGCAGGAGAGAAGATTGCGGATGAAGTTGGGCAGTGAAAGATTGAAGAAGAAAGCCTACAACAATCACAGTTGATTTGCATATTGAGAAGATGGGACTTTTGCGCTGTTGCAGCGAGGGTACAATTGGACAGAAGACACAGCCAGGTGTGTGTCAATTGCCTTAAAGGGAGAGGGACTTGTGAGCAGAGGTGCTTGACTCGTGGTGGCAAGAAAGAAGGAAGAGATCTGTACGTGGTCTTGTGGGCCTGCAGATGTGCTAAAGGTAAGGCAAGCAGACCAATGTGTTGAAAGGAGGATCACCAGGGGTGCAGTGTGAGCAGATGAAGGCCTACGTCGCTGATCAGAGGAGAGGGACTGCCCATGACAGAGAGAAGAGAAAGCGTGACCAGAGGCGACAACAGGAAGGGAGAGGGCGATATGAAGGGGCTGTCTACGACTGCTGCCAGCAAGTGTGGAGAGAGAGAGAGAAGGGCGCAAAATGCTTTGCTCAGTCAAGGAGGCGTAGAGGGAGAACGAGAGCCACCAGCGCGATGAAGAAGGAGCGCAGAGCAGATATGGCGAATGGGCATTTTCTTCTCACAGCATTGCTGCACGTTACAGGCTGGCCGAATTCACGTTCTTTCTTCAATAAGCATTAATTGAAACTCCTATGAAGAGGCAGGTCACACACACAACTATAATCTGTTCTCAACAGTGGTGGGCAGCATGCTTTAAATCCTTACGTCGGAGATTTTTGGCGTAGCAAGGGTATGTTTCCAAGGGTGGCAGATTTTCATGCAGATTTTGAGTGAGGGCAAGCTATGACACTATGATCTTTTGATGGGGATTATTTTGGTGTTTGAAGTTAGGAGTTATTATTATTTCCATAGGATGTTTGTGGGTTTTTTATGGGGGATGTGTTGATGATTTTTCACCTCATTCTATGTTTGGTGGAGTATGAAGTAAGAGTAAGTGAGGAGTTTGAAGAGGTGTGATGAAGTTTGAGGAGTTTTTTGAAGGAGTGATTATGTGAAAAGGGAGAAATTTCATTGATATTTTGTTCGCGGGAGCTCACAAGCTAAGTGTGGGAGGAATGATAGCCTCCAATTTTGACATCAAATAGGCTAAGAAGATGCAGCTTTTCTCAAATAAGAATGATGTTATCCCATGTTTATTTTGTATCCAAGCCTAGACATACACTTGTTGCCGTATGATTTGTACGCATGTCCAACTTTGTAAATGCTTGGCAATTTAGCGGGTCCGCATATCACAAGCCAAAGCATATAAACTCTCTCTTGTGTTGACAAGTCAAGCCATAATCCTTGTACACATTTGAAGCCATAGCCTAAGGTCTAAAAGTATGTAATGTTTTTCAAATTTGAATAAAGAAAAGAGGAAAGAGGGAGGACGTGTGATCTGGGGAGGTGTGGGAAGTTGCAACCAACTTTTCCTTTATCAACCCATGCTGCACGGCTTCTTTTCAACTCTCTTGAATTGGGCACAACTCTCTTTCTTGATTCTTGCTTGTCTGTGTTAATTCTTTCTAGCTATGGAGGGAGAGAGTGAGGATGAAGAAGAGGATGGGATTCTTGCCTTTCTTTTGCGTGCCACAGCATAGAATAGGCTTTCTTTTGTGTGCATGGCTATGGTGATCTAGAGAGAGAGAGAGAGAGAGAGAGAGAGTGTGTGTGTGTGTGTGTGTGTGTGTGTTATTGAGAACCTTCTTGTAGCTTTTATGGCTATGGAGCACTCCAATGCATATATTTTGCATGCTCGAGCCCGGAGTTTTTGCGTTTTTAGTGCTTGGAAGGCAGGGTTCCAGACTCCAGCTTGGCTTGGGTGAGGTTAAGAGAAGCGGCCTGGGTGTGGTGCATTAGGCTCGCTAGTGAGAGGCCTTCAGGTGACGTGACCTCCAGGTGTTAGGCTCCTTGGTTGGGTTGAACCTATAGCATAGGTGACATAGGTGACATTTAGTAAGACCAAGAATAAGGGGAGTGTGGTGGGAAACATACCAGCCTACGGTTGGGTAAACTAGATTAGTCATGTGCTTTCATTTTCCAATAGCACAGGTGACATGCAGTAAGACCAAGAATAAGGGGAGTGTGGTGGGCAACATACCGGCCTATGGTTGAGTAAACTAGATTAGTCATGTGCTTTCATTTTCCAATACCATAGGTGACATGCAGTAAGACCAAGAATAAGGGGAGTGTGGTGGGCAACATACCGGCCTACGGTTGGGTGAACCTATAGCATAGGTGACATGCAGTAAGACCAAGAATAAGGGGAGTGTGGTGGGTAACATACCGGCCTACAATTGGGTAAACTAGATTAGTCATGTGCTTGATAAAAATGTAAAAAAAATATAGCATACTTGCATTGTTGGTTTGATTTTTATACTTGATTGTATTTCTCCTTAGATGATGAAATGGTATCAATGCTATCAATGGGATTTTAAAAAAAAGTGTCCATGGAAATTCTTATTATATGAATTACCCCCTTGGGCTCGGTAACAAAATTTTAAGACCCAAAAACCCATGCATGCCATGGGTAAGGACCCAAGGGCAGGTTGGCCAAGGCCTCACAAGTGGTATCAAAGGAAACCATCATCATAATATATTTTTCTCGATAGATTATTGAGATACTAAGAACCTTGGTTATTAAATCTTTTAGGAAGCATGAACCAAGTGACGTCTCTTTAGAGGTTCTCTACAACAATGAGTGGATGGCTTGCATGCAAGGGAACCACATCCGCACCATTTGTTGGATCCTGAAGCATGAAGTTGAGCTATTTGAGGGCCATGGGTGGACCTATTGGACTTGAATATGGGCAACCAATATCGTCTTTGTGTTGTCAACATCCCCATGGGTTGTTGCAAGATCAGGGTGTTCAGTTTTGTCCAATTTATGCTGGACTAGGACAATTCTTGGACAACAAATTTGGGGGAGAAAGGTACTTCAAACGAGATCAAGAAACTAATAGAAAATACACATACACTCAAATTTAACCCCAATATAACTTAAATTAGTATAAATTAGTCCAATTTATCAAAATTAACCAAAAATATGATAAAACAATTAAAAAATAATCTTTCCATACTTAGAGTGATCTATTTTTTTTCCATAGATGCACCAATACAAGTACACTAAAACCAATAGGTTTTAGATGATTTACATCAAAAATGGTTTTAGATGATTTACATCAAGATTAGGAGCTCCTTCTTTGCCCACAAGATAGTCATTCTCAAAAAGATTAGAATTCTGCGGCATCTTAGGAATTTCTAAAAAGCTTAGGAAGGGATCCTTGTTTATGAATAAGCTTTTGAGTTCTCTTAGGCAATGTATATACTCTTACATATGTTTAAGTCCTACTTTTAGAACCATGGTTTCTTGCCAATATTTTTATGCATAACCTTATTACTTCTCATGCACATCGTAATTTTGTTAATTAGTGGTGCAACCCACTTGGTTTTTGATTTATTAAATGGGTTATCTTTTTCCCAATGAGCTTCTTAAAGAAGGTGTACTAGACTCGAAGGGTTATTCTAGTCTCTCTATACCCAATTTAGATAGGCCAATTTAGATTCTTGAACATTTTGGGAAGAGGCATACTCATGTGGAATTTTGATTAGGCAAGCAAGCTTCGTCTCCTTGGCTTCATTAATTGTTGATTGAGACCTGTCAACATTCACTTTGCAATTTTATTTTCTTAAGTGGGTGGACTATAGAGCTCATAACCCCCTTGGGTGTCATCATCTACTAGAAAGAGGTTTAGGACATCGTCCCTTATGGAGTTTGAATCCATCCCCAAAGTATGGATCTTATATCAAGCAAGGCTTTGGTGTATTCTAGATTTTAGGTGACTTTTTCCCATGCCTCTATTAGGTTTAGGGTCCCTACTACTAGGAAGGTTGGCTTTAGACTATAAGGGGCACTTGTTTCCATTACACTTGAGAGAGTTGAATTTTGTGAACATTCCATAAGTGCTATCTCTCCTTAGCTATATACTATTAGTAGGAATACTTAAGGGAGTTGACTCCTTAATATTGTAGGGACACTCCTTAATAAGTGTCCCTATAAGTACCTATCTCCTTAATAAGTGTTCGTCGTAAGTGCCTCTTTCTCCTTAGCTTTACACTATTAGTAGGGACACTTAAGGTAGTTGAGGCCGTAATATTGTTACTAACCCTTGTGACCACTCCTTAAGTGTCTATCTCTCTCCTTTATCTACAACACTCTTAGGAATTTATATTTGACTTGGAGTTAGCAAGCCATTGTGTAATTGTGTGCTCTTTAATTTGATAGGTTTTTGTCTAGGACATCCAACACTAGAAAAACGATGATCCACTAATCTAACACAAGTGCTTAGGTACCCATTGTTTCGCTCTCTATTAGGATCTTTATACTAGAACTTGAGACTTGGATTTCCTTGTGGTACAATGAACTATTGGGCATCCACCTTAAATTATGACATGTTGTAATACCCTCTTATCCTTGAGTAGGGGCACTCATTGGTTGTAAGATTTCCATTGTAAATTGAACATAACACTAGGTCTAGTGCCGAGGCTGTAGTTTTAGTCGGTTAGGATCACTAACCTTCAGGTCCTTCTCTTGTAGATTAGGGTCACTAACATCCAAGTTCTCTTGTAACATGGCCACTCTTTCCTTTGTCAGATTTGTTACTACATCTTATGGCAACCCCTACTTCCATTTAATGTTCCTATAGCTACAAAAGCATGAGGTGGTGGATGAGCTTTCATCATCAATTTCTCAAATCATCATATTCATTCATATCTTCCATTCCCATGGCTCTTTGGAAATAGTTGTCCAATGTGGCTAAAGTTTTCACTTCCTCCATTATCCTTGATGACTCTTTGGAAATAGTTTTCCAATGTGGCTAAAGTTTCTTCTTCCTCCACTCTATATACTTCTCATACATGTAGAAAAATTAAACTGTTTTTTTATTCCATTATCTCTAGGCTTCTCATCTTGAGAGGACACTTTTTTGTGAGACTATGCATCTTAGCAATGTAGTCTTTACTTTTTCTCTTTTGTGCTTCACTTTTTGCAATTGGAGGGATGGGTTGGTCCAAAAATCTTGTAGGTTAGAATTGTATTCTACCTAGGTTATCCCAAGTCTTAGTGGCTTCTAAAAAAGTCAACATACTAGCCGCTTGTGATACCCACCACATTGAAAAGTCTCTTTGCACGAATTCTCTCCTTTCAACTCTTTTTTGTGATTAATGTTGGAACCCATTGACTACCACCGAGGAAGTGGTCTTGAATTGCTACATGTACTTTAGCGCATCACCTTAACATGTAGACTTAGCTAAGGAATTCACTTTGTTTCTTGCCATGTGAATATCCTCCTCTAAATTTGATTCTATTTTGAAGGGGATATGTGAGTTATCTCTAAGCATCACATTGCTTAGGGATTGAACAATGTGAATTTTCTAAATTTAGCCAGGCCTACTTTCTCTTCTTTAGATGTTAGTATTGTGATTGGCAACTCCAAGTTTGCTTTGGGTTCGTTTGTGGAGCTAATTGTAGCATCATATCTTAACTTCATGAATATTGTATAAAAAAACAAGCTAAGAGCTAATTTTCTTGATTTTTTCTGTGTGAGATCTCTTGTCTCTTGTTAGGCCTTAAGCTCACAACTAACCCAAAGCACAAGTACATTAAAGATGGTAGTAATGTAAGGCTACATAACCATTATAGCCTCCAATCTCTAATGCAAAGGTATTGTGGCTATGACATTTGAGAAGTATGCAAGGGAGAGGGTGAGCTTGATCTCCTTGCAGCTATGACATTTGAGAAGTATATGAGAGAGAGGGTGAGCTTGAGCTCCTTACAAGAAAACTTCTACACACACACACACGCACGCGTGCGCGCAAGGGTAGACAAGAAAGAGATGGATGGTTGAATTTTCTTCTGGCTTCTTACGTATATACAACCATAACAGAAAGATAAGAGTACATATTATAAGAAAAAGTCCTCTACTGCTAAAGCATACAAGGTCTAAAGTGTGAACTTGATTGCATGATGTAGCCATAACTCTAGTAAACCAAAGTGACATCATGTAAAACACTAGTGGCATATTAACCATAATCACACCAACCGTATCAATGGCATAAGTGTAGAGGTGTCATCCATATTTACACTAGTTGAGATTGATACCTCAACACTCCTCCTCAAGCTCAACTCCATGCTTTTACTTTAAGTACGCTTCTAAATGCGAAGCTTCTTTGTGCCCAATGTCTTCATGAAAGATGTCACCCACCTAATCCTCCATGTTGACATTAAACTAAATCCAGATCATCACGTGCTGGTAGAATCTTCTTTCTCACATAATTATAATGCACTTCATGTGTTTCTTCCTAGCATGATATGCTTAGTTACTATTGGGCGATTGTATATTGTTTATGTTATCACAATAAATGACAGCTGGCCTATCTATGGGCTCACCCATATGTGCAAGTAGATTTTATAACCAAGCTACCTCACATGTTTCCATAGCAACATGCTAGTACTTAGCCTTTGAACTCAATCAAGTAATTATAACTACTTCTTGGTGCTCCCTCTAGTTAACAATAGCACTCAAAAAACATAAACGTGCTTCTTAGTGCTCCACAACAACAATAACACTCCTAAAAGAGAACATAAAGCTATAGTAGGTCTCTTGTTTGAGGTACTACTAGCCTAATTTTCATTTATGTATCCATATACTGATACCTATATCCTAGCTCATAAAGAAGCTTATAATGTTTTGTGGACTTTATGTACCTAAGTGTCCTCTGTGGGGGATTTATGTACCTGAGTGTCCTCTGGGGGACTTTATGTACCTGAGTGTCCTCTGGGGGATTTTTGGGTGAGCATTTTCTAGCGACGAGCGCTTTTTGGGAATCGGGCAAGCGGATTCCAAAAAGATACCCTCCCCCCCTCCATGAAGAGAGAGAGGGGCGAAGATAGTTGGAGAGAGTAACATGACATAATTATTTGAGAGGGAGAGGGCGATATGAAAAGATGTACGGGAGAAGAGAGCTTGAGCTCTTGCAAGCACACACACACTCACAAAACCCTAAAAGAGAACACACAAGGTGAGAGGCTGAAAATCTTCTTCTTCTTCACACAACACTCAACATACCATATACAAAGATAAGAGTACACACATGAAAAGGTACTCAACCAAATACATACTAGGGTTCTCTATAGTGTGAACCCAACTAAATGAGCTGGCGCTATAACTATGCCAGTCTCTAGAATGGCTCTCACACAGCCTATCATCCCACTGGCCGCATATCACCCATGATCTCACCAACCATGCCAGTGGTGTAAGTGTGGGGCCTATCCCCCAGGCGAGTTATCAGTGTCTACCGCCTCACTAGATGAGCTCGATATCTCAACACTCCCCCTCGAGCTCAACTCCATCTCATGTACACCAAGCGAAGCCCTGAATCTGTGGAGCTTCTCTGTACCCAATTCTTTGGTGAAGATGTCAGTGACCTAATCATGTGTGCTGATATAAACAAGGTCAACATCTCCTGCCAAAACCTTCTCTCTGAAAAAATGGTAGTGGACCTCTATATGCTTCGTGCTTGCGAGCATGAAAAATTGGGTTCCTGGCCAAATTGTATACTGCAAATGTTGTCATAGAAAATGACAACTTGTTTATCCCCACTGATAGACCCAAATCTACAAGTAGCTTTCTCAACCAAGCTACCTCACATGCTGCCATAGCAACACCTCTCTGTACTCAGCCTCTGTACTAGATAGAGCAACCGTAGGCTGCTTCTTGCTGCTCCAAGTCACAGCAGCACTCTTCCCCAAAGAAAACATGAAGCCACTAGTAGATCTTCTATCTGAGATACTACTAGCCCAATCAGCATCTGTGTACCCATGTACACATATCTCTGTCCCAGTTTCATAAAATAGTCCATAATGCAAAGTAGACCTTACATACCTTAGTATGCGTCTCAATGCATCCAAATGCGGCTTTCGAGGAACTTGCATAAACTGACTCACCAACCCAACAGCATAGCTCAAATCTGGCCTGGTGATACGTCATGTAGATCAAGCTTCCTACTATGCACCTATACATAGTAGGATCCTCCAAAATCTCTCTTGAATTTGCACTCAACTTGCCATTCTAATCCAATGGCACTGAGATAGGCTTACAGCCTGTCATACCATACTTGGACAAAATGTCCAAGCTATATTGTCTCTGCAGTAATCCAATACTATGTGGTGACCTAATCACCTCAATGCCCACCCATGATCTCACCAACCATGCCAGTGGTGTAAGTGTGGGGCCTATCCCCCTGCCAGTGGTGTAAGTGTGGGTCATTAGTGTCCACCACCTCACTAGATGAGCTCAATATCTCAACATGATAGTGAGCCGAAGGGAGTGAAAAAAGAAAAACATGACAACATCACGTCCTCTTAACTTCCAAATACAAAAATGTGAAAACGATCATCTTTACTACTATGGACCTTGCTTGTCCTCTGGGGTGTGGGCACAAAGTAAGCTAATGGTGTTTGTACCCTTTCGCACTTCCTCTAGTAAGACACGCTCATACGATTCATCAATAAAACCATGGCAGGTCATAGTGTCCACCACCTCACTAGATGAGCTCGATATCTCAACACGATAGTGAGCCAGAGGGAGTGAAAAAAGAAAAACATGACAACATCACGTCCTCTTAACTTCCAAATACAAAAATGTGAAAACCATCATCTTTACTACTATGGACCTTGCTTGTCCTCCTCTAAGGTGTAGGCACAAAGTAAGCTAATGGTATTTGTACCCTTTCACACTTCCTCTAGTAAGACATGCTCATACGATTCATCAATAAAACCATGGGCTAGCCATATCGCATTTAAGCAGAAATGGGCAATGTTGTGTTTGTGTCATCACCTTCAAAGTATTGTCCTAGCACATTGATGCGAATTGTGGGTGCACCTTTGGGTTATGGGTTGTGGTGATGGAGTAAGTCTTGATGATGGGGCTCAGATTCGTTTGAGAAATTTGAGGTAGCACCCTCCTACATAGAAGCATGTAGTTTTCATTCCATCCAATCCCGAAGGTCATTCCATAAATTTGGACTACCTTTTAACAAGGTTCAAATGGGTATTTGGATTTGGGAGGAAAGGAAGGCAAAGAGGCTGGCTAGGGTGCGTTGATGAGTACGAGCTTCTTGAGGGACGGGGCCTTGATCATAGGGTGGACCAGCAATAGTATATGGAAGTTCAATTTGGTCCTTATTTGACAGGGATGGAGGTTGAGATTTGGTGGCCGTAGGAGGATAAAATATCGCAGCAAATTTGGTTTGTGGACCTCGTGAGTCACTATTGGACTCTGTGTCACTATTCGCATCATTGAGTTGTTTGATGTGAATGTGGAATTTAAGTTTGTGGAATATGCAATGGGGGATTTGGGGGCACATGTGGGGCAAAATATTCATTTGTGAACATCATGTTGGTGAACGAATCTTCGATAGCCTTGAGCATTTGTGGGGGCTCTTGCCTTGGTGTCGAAGTTTAGGTTCAATGGGGGACGTCGCACACTTAGATATGGGGTTAAAGGTTACAAAAACAGGTGGTGGTTCAAGTTGACACTGGTATTGCTCTACCAGTGCTTGGGCCTCCTGCAGACGTTGCTTCTCAAGGATGGCATTGGGATAAGTGGCCAACTATTTTTCCCGTTGGGTGAGTTTTAGCTGGGCTACATGGGGGGAGTGGTAGTTTAGCACGATCATCACTCCCAGAGGAGGATGATGTGGTCTTTTTTGAGCTAGTGCAGATGCTAACCTGATCTTCTTTCTGGCCAACATGCTTAGAGTGTTGTTTCTTTTGGGATGTGGCCTTCTTTAGCTTGGCTTGCAACCGTGTGATGACATTCAATGGGACAATCAAAATCTTCCCATATTGAATGCTCAACGCATTGAGGGATGGCATGCCTTCAACTATCGAGTGAGAAATTGATTGCAAAGGGCTATCCTTTAGTAATGGTCAAAACAGATTCGACTGGCTTTAAGAAAATCCTTGAATAAAATCATAATATTTTCGATCATCATTTTCCAAAATTCTAAGTCCATTGTATTACAAAAATTCATCATCTAAACTCTCCGTTGAAGACCAGCTGGTCAACCAACGAGATCCAGTATCAAATTTTTGTTCCCAAAAACCTTTCCTTTTTGTCCATCAGATATCTTCCTCGACGTACGCCTGGGTGTCCTAGCAACCGCGAGCCCATGCATCACCTGGTTAGAACCCTCTAGGATTCTCCTGAGGTGTCCTAGTACTTCACTCAGGGACCGCTTCGTCGGCCCTCGCCCATCGTACCGGAAGCGCACCATTTTAACTGTACCGAGGCTGGTCAAGACCTCAACAGGCTTTGCCGTGGGCGACGTCCCTTGACGACTCCCCACCAGCTGTTCCAACAAACCTCCTTTAGAAAAACATAAGCCAAATGCTTCCTCCAGCATTCTGGCGTAAAACAGTCCTTTGAATGAAAAACAGAGTTTCCAATGCAAGTGAGATTCCAGTTTGAGATTGGTTCCAAAGACCCCTTTTCCAATAATTCCCAGTTTCAATAATGGGGATCCTTGATCTCTCATGACGGGTAATCTACCCGTCATTTTATCCATTTATCCAACTAGATTCTTGGTGAGATTGGTCAGGGAAAAACTAGATTAGTTCCGGTAGTCTATTCTTTGGATTTAACTAGAATTGGTCACGATGTTTTTGTTTGATTTAGCTCGAGAGAAGGGCAATTAGGTTTACTGTCCGACCTCACGTAGTCTAACTAAATTCATTCAGTTTAGTTCTACCAAGATTACTTTCAACTAAACGTCTAGTTTTTGGTTAAATATTCATTTAGTGATTTTTCCAATTCAATTATCCAAGATTTTCTTTTTCCCACATAAATTCTCAACCTTAATTCATTAGGTAGAATTATGATGGAAATTCACCTTTTTGACATTAGAATTTAATTCAAATCCATTTTTTCTCAATATCATGGAAATTCATCTTTTAACTAAAATATCAATACCTATTTTTTTTTAATAAACTTGAAATCCTTCTTTTTCTCATTTCAATGAGTGCAATCCAATTATCATGGGAATTCCTCTTTTTTCTAAATTAAATCTATTAAAATTCTTCTTGAAAATTACATAAAATAACCATTAATACCTTTAAGCTAAAAATTCCACTTTTCTCATCTAAACATTTGAATTCCAATATAGTAGGAATTCCTCTTTTATTATTTAAACTTATCTATGCAAAAAGATAAAATTAAATAAAATTTTCTCTTAAAATTTAAATAAAAATCTCCATTAATTACTTTGCACTAGGAATTACACTTTCTTCATTTAATTAATTGGATTCCAATATGGTGGGAATTCCTCTTTCATCATAAAAAATTTATCTATAAAAAGATAAATTTAACTATATTTTCTCTTAAAAATTAAATAAAAATCTTTATTAATTCCTTTGCACTAGGAATTATACTTTCTTTATTTAAATATTTCAATTTCAATATGGTGGGAATTCCTCTTTCATCATAAAAGTTTATCTATACAAAAAGATATATTTAACTAAAATCTTTAATAAATTATACATTATTTTAGCATTCCAATTTTATTCTCTAAATCATTGGAATACATGGATTTTCAATGTCTTGGGGATTACTCTTTTAACATAAAAATAAATTACCAAAAATTACTTTTTTTTCTAATTTACTAATTATGCATAATCATAAAAATAAATTTCTTCATGATTACAATGAGAATCATTCAATTAATCTAGGATGATAATTCCTATAATATGGTAGGAAGTCCTCTTTTCATATTATGAATGAAAATGTTTTATGTGTTTATTTTACAAAAATTTTACCATAGCTCCGCTACTATTACTGATAATTCTCAATTTAATTGAGAGAATGAAGTTTAATATTATTAGTATGATTAGAATGACCACTAATTGGACCATTATCCAATTATGGATTGATTCATAATTTCTCTATGAAATAAATATCATAAAAGCATTAAAAAGCCATTATTTTGGCCTCCAATTAGACAAGTATAAAAATTACTTTTGGATTAGAGAAATGCTTCATGAGAAGCTTCATTTGGATTGAGAATAGGTCATAGGAATGACCTTTCTTTGGGGGGAGAGAGAGAAATGCTTAAAAACCATTAAAATTAAACATAAATAAAAATTTATGTGTTTCTTTATTACAATACATTAAAACATTTCAATAATATTCATCAAAAGCCATTCAAATTAAAGCTTCTCAAGCTTGAGAGGGGTTGAGAAGAAAGAAACATTTAGAAATTATAGAAAAAAGACCATAATCCACTCTTTACCTCCTAAAATGCTTGATTCTTTAGTCACTGTAGAGGCCCCCAACTAATCAATTGGTTTGGTATGTCATAGGAGTCACCAAGGAAGATTGAAGAGAGAGAGAAGCTCCAATCTCTTCAATTTTGTAGAGGTTTTTAGAGGATAATAGAAATTAAGCTTAGTTTAGAGTAATACTGGCATAGTTTAGTTTACAGATAATAATACAAAGGAATGAGGGTTTATTTATAGGAGAGGGAGGCCACTAACTGAGTCCAACTGAATTCTAGAATTTTCCAGCTTTAGTTTGGTTGAATTTGGACAAGTTTTGGACCAGTTTGGCTCCCTTTTTGATTTGGTTTGATTTAGGAGAGAGGAGAGATAAAAATATCTAATTATTTTTGAGTTTTAAACTCATCTAAGCATGTGAAATAGGTGCCTCCTTAAAAGTCTCCCTTTTCCTTACACATGTGTCAAAAATGCATGATTACTCCAAAATATCTCATTTTTTTATTAGTACACCATAATTTTTAACTAATAAACTTAGTACTTGGTCAACTCTTCATCTTATGTAGGCATTTACTCATTTTTGGGTATTTTCTTTTGTTCTTTGGATTTATCTTGTCCCAACACTGGGATTAATTATATTGGTCCATAGGAACCTTTATTGGACCATAATCAATTTTTTAAAAAAAATCTGGACCCTTAGGCTAAGGTCTTTTGAATCAATTTTAATTAATTCCAATTGCACCTTGGAAAATCTATTTTGATTTTCTGTTTCAAGGAAACATTTTTTTGATATTTGAAGAATTTATTTACCAAAAATATCCCAATTTTGATTTACCACTCTCTAGAAATTTTTTATCTCATTAGGCAAAACAAGGAAAAATGATATTTTCTTGTATTCAGAATCATAGAATGATTACAAGGGATTGAAGTAGAGGCTTATTTGATATTTAGGCGCTGAGGAGGAATCTTACATCCTCTCCCACTTAAAAAATGCAAGACGTCCTCATCTCGCAAAGTGAGGATAATCCTTTGCCAACTCTTCTTCTTTCTCCCAGGTGGCATCTTCTAGAGGGAAGAACTTCCACTTTACGTAGAATTCTCTGAGGGCTCTGCTCTTGAGAATCTTCTCCCGAACGTCAAGGATTTCCTCAGGTTGGAGTACCATCTGGCCTTGACTCGGAGAGATCAATTGCTCATCATCAAGCACGTGATTTGGGCTAGATACATACTTCTTAAGCAAACTGACATGGAATACATCATGTGCCTTGAGATGGGGAGGCAGAAGAAGTTTGTAGGCTAGATCGCCCACTTTCTTTATGACAACATACGGCCCACAATATCTGGGAGAGAGATTCTTGTACTTCCCTAAGGATAAGGAACTTCCTTTTGGTCATACTCGAATGAAGACCATATCTGATTCTTCAAACTCTCTCTCGGATCTCTTTTTATCTGCATACTGCTTTTGCCTATCTTGGGCTACCTTTATATCTTTACGGATTGATTGCATCTATTGGTCCATGTCATCAAGCATTTGTCTGGTCATTTTGACTCTGATCAATGGGTCAGACCAAGTCAATGGTGTAAGGCAATCTTGTCCATACAAAGATTTGAAAGGACTCATCCCAATGCTTCGATGATAAGAAGCATTGTAAGTAAATTTGACCAGATGCAAATGACTTAACCACTTCTTGGGTTCCCTGCTGCTGCAGTATGACTGAAGGATATCTTCAATTACTTAATTCACCCTTTCCGTCTGGCCATCTGTTTCGGTGTGGTAGGCGTGCTAAGATCCAAGAAAGTTCCTACTGCTTCAAAGAATGCAGTCCAGAATTTCGATGTGAATTTGGGATCTCGGTCACTTACTATCCTCCTGGGTAAACCATGCAATCTAAAGATCTCCTTAAGGAAAAATCTGGCAACATCCACTGCAGAGTATGTTTCTTTCACTGGAATCAGATGGGCCTGTACCACAAAAATGGAGTTGTAACCTGTACCTAGGTATAAAAATCCTATACCATCCGGTTAACCCTAGGAATCCTCTGACTTCCTTTACTGACTTGGGTTCTGGCCATTCAACTACTGCTTGGATCTTTGCGGGGTCAGGAGAAATCCCATCCTTTAACACTATGAATCCCAAGTATTCCACCTGGTCAACAGAGAAGGAACACTTGCTCTTCTTTGCAAAGAGTTGGTGTTTCCTTAGGATTTCCAGGACTTTGCGCACATGATCTTCATGGTCTGCAGCATTCTTCGAGTATACTAAGATATCATCAAAGAAGATAAGAACAAAATCATCCAAATATTCTCTGAGAATATCTTGCATAAGATGATTGAATGTCACCGAGGCATTAGTTAATCCAAACGGCATGACTGTGAACTCATAATGCCCATAGCGAGTATTGAATGTTGTTTTTAGGATGTCTTGCTCCTTGATTCTGATCTGGTAGTACCCAAATTTGAGATCTATCTTTGTAAACATTTGGGTACCACTTAACCGCTGTAGAAGTTCATCAATCCTAGGAATAGGATACTTATTCTTAATTATTAACTAATTCAGTCCTCTGTAGTCAATACAGAGTCTTAACGTTCCATCTTTCTTCTTTTGAAAGAGAACGGGCGCACCCCAAGGTGAGACACTGGGTCTAACCAATCCTGCTCTAACAGTTGTCTTAATTGCTCCTTAAGTTCTATGGCTTCAGGGACTGGAATTTTGTATGCATGCTGGGCTACCGGCTGAGCTCCGGGGGTTAAATCGATCTCATGATCTACTTCACGAGACGGAGGCATCTCAGTCAGCTCTTCAGGAAATACATATGCATACTCACTTAACCACTCTGGTTCTTTAGCCTTGCATTTTATGTCTATACCGGATTCATTTTAACGACATACACAGCTTGCCTTTTTCTAAGCCCTTTTAATAATTTGGAAGCCTTGACTAATTGCAGCACTGGGGATCCGAAAATTCCAATTCCTTGAACTTTATTCCCGTGAAGGTCTAGGAAAGAGATGGTTTCTTTGTGACAATGAATGTCAGCCTGATTCTTTTGGAGCCAATCCATTCCAAGGATTCCGTCGTATATTCCTAGGGGTAGGACTCTAAACTGGCACTCTGTTACGTTCCCATCTAAGCTAAACTGAATAAGGTCAGTCTCAAGGTGAGTGAAAAGAATCTTCCCACTGGCTAATTCCACTTGCATAGGTTTCCCTGATTTTTGATTTAGGACTAATTTATGCAGACATCCTGGGGAAATAAAAGAATGAGTACTACTTGAATCAATAAAAAGCTTGAATTTCTTACCCTGGTACTCTGCTGGAGTCTGGAGGACTGAGAATTGACGGTTATTCCCCTGATGCTCAATTGTTGCTACATAGATTTGTCCTTTCTCTTCCTCCACTTCCTCAGCTATGGTGACTGCTCTGGCTACTGCAGTCTGAGGTGGAACTCTCTCTCTTTGGTTATTCCAATTCTGGGAGGGAGTTCGGAGACTGCTTTGCAGACTGCTTTGCATGGAGGCTGCAGGCTGAGCTGGCACTCTTCTGGGGTTACCCTGATTTTGGCGTTGGGGACCCTGATTGGACTGATATGAAGGAGTCTGTCTCGGAACTCTGGGACCCTAGCTTCCTTGGCCCACAGAAGGAGATGGGCAATCCTTGAGCTGGTGCCCAAGTCCCTAACATCCGAAGCATCTATTCTCGCTTCAAAGGTCTTCCCTTTGCATTCTGGAGAGCCGGAGTTCCTGAGAATGTACTTCAGGAGAAAGGTCTTCCTTCATTTCTGAAGCTTCCCGTCTCCACATTCTGGTTAGGACCTTGGTGTCTCTTTGGAGGCGGAAAGTTGGAAGAACTTCTCGGTGTCTGAAATCTCTTGAAAGATGAGGGAGCTGGCTTTGGCGGGACTTTTACGATGAAGGCTTTGGCAAAGTCCTTCGCCATTCTGACAGCTTCTGCCATGGACTCTGGCTTGGCATTTTTGACCAGTGTATCCAAGGGTTAGTTCATTCCCTGAATGAACCTGGCCATGAGTTCCTCTTCATCTAGAGGTGGTGAATATTTGAGTAGTTACCATTCATGCACCAAACACAATGGTACATGATATATTTATGATGCAGCATGTAGGTCTTGCTGATCCACAATCCTTGTTGTCAAAGTTCAATGATGCTGATTGTGCATGGATCGAGAAAGCTATTACTCATTGGGGACTTAATAGGTCAAAGTGATTGAAGCTTCCCATGGCGCTCCTGTCACCATTAGTTTTCAAGGTATGTGCACGCCTCTTTCTTAAACCACACTAAAGCCATGTTTTGATTTCGAAATATGTTTCTTAAACATAAAAGCATTGCAGCCAAAGTTTGATGCCACATACCAAGCCAAGATCAGTGGCTTGCCTGAGTGAGGGAGTAGAGAATACCTTTTGAATGCAGAAATGTTTGACAAGAACTACAGAGATGTCCTGAAGGAGACAGAGGCACTGTTTACCAAGGGGGAACATGAGCTGGCACAAATTATCAACTCTGACTATGGAAAAGAATTTTAAAAAAAGTGATCTCGTACCAGTGATTGGGTGAAAAGGCTAGAAAATTCACTATTCCCAAGCTAGCAGAGATTGCTTGAGCACATATTCCAAATGGAGAGTAAGATCTCTAACTCTCTTGATGCATTAATTTTTTTATTATGTAGGTAGAAACATAATGCTCTTTCACAATTCTTGAAAAGACAATTCTTGAAATGTAGGCTTGTTGACATATGGCTGGTGGGGAGTTTGCTATTAGGGATGCCAAGATTCCTCCATCCTATAGATCTTTCTTTGTGTGGATCCATCGTCACATGTATTGGTTCCAATTGACCGAGTACACGCTTCAATTGTCACATGAACTCACCCGCTACTAATAGTCGGCATGCATGAGAGAGCCACGGTGGACTCTAGAGTAGGTATCACGGATGCCTTGAAAACTTACAGAAAGACTCATTTTGAAAAGGCGTTCGTAAGGTGGAAAGGGAAAATGCGTGCCACCTTGGATCCTGTGACCAGCAACAACCACACCCACCGCCGCACAGCACGATATAAGTATGTAGTAGCACACCTCTTTTATTTTTTTATCTTACATGGTGGAGAAGTTATTATTATTATATTGGTTTCTTAGACTTCTTTAATGTTTCTGTATTAGGTGGTGGAGAAGTAGTGTGTGTGATCGGGTACCCTTCAGGCGCATGGGTGCTATCTGAGACAAATGAGATAGGATTGTACCCCAAAGAGTGGATCGACGAGCTTCGGGGCAAGGACACGTGGACACTTTGCCCATGGTGGATAGACTACCTAGAGGGGGAGTGTGTGATAGGTGGTGGAGAAGTAGTGTGTGTGATTGGGTTCCCTTCACAGCAGATGCATGGGTGCTGTCTGAGACAAATAGACAGGATTGTACCTTGAAGAGTGGATTGACTAGCTTCAGGGCAAGGACACATGGATACTTTGTCCATGGTGGATAGACTACCCAAAGGGGGAGTTTCCTACTACAGAGGAAGCAGAGCCGTTTTAGAGTACGGTTCATAATGTATAGTAGATCATTTGTATGAAGTATGATGCTTGTTTTTTTTGGAATTTAAAGTTCCAATGTTGGTTGAGGGTAGTAGCCAAGAAGGGCAAGAATCCTGACACCGAGCAGCAATCAACCCCCCCGAGAAGAAAAAGGATAAGAAATCAACAAACGAGGAGCCTCCATTGTCCACAACCGTGACACCAACGCCCAAAAAAAGATCACGGTCAGAGTGGGAAGGGGATGACATTGATGAGGGTTCTGAGGATAGCCAGTCCAAGGATGATGAGCGTGACGATGAGCAATAGTCCCATGCATGGGCGGCAATGAGCAGGTGACCCTTTCACATGGTAAGAGCAAAGGGCAGGGATGGGAGAGTTTAAAAGAAGATGAGGCAGACCTCTTGGGATCTAGTGGTTCGATCCCCGGTAGCGGCGCCATTGTTTGGGACATCATAGCATAGCGGAGCCTACACTCCAACCCACACAGATTGTCAATTCGTGAATGCAACCCGGTTAGCGCATAGAGGCTATCCCGAATGGGAGAAGATTAGTTAACCACACACTAATGACTTCTAATCCTACTCAATCCTTCTTCAACAATCAAGCAATCAATCGTTGACTCCTTCTCAATCTAACATAATCAACGCATCAAGATTAGGCTACACTTAAGCATAAAAATGCAACTTATGCAAAGAGTCTAACATGCAAAGAGCTATCACACAAGCCTCAACTACACATCATTTCATGCACAAGCTTCATCACATGCACTCTACAATTCACAAATCAGATTTTAGCATCAAAACATCATTACAAAATAAGCCATTATCACTAATTGCTGAAAACGCCTAATCCGCCTAGATTAGCAAGTGTGTAGACCGCAACCTCATATCATTAAATACGTAGAGAATAGAGAGTACAAGATTGAAGCAAGAATGGAGATGGAGAGCCTTGGGAGAGCACATGAGAAGGAGCTATGGAGCAAGCTCTCTCTATGAGCCTCTCAACCAAATGACCAAAAAGTCCCCTAATTTGTCTCCACACACCCTCTTATAGAAGACCTAGTAGCCCTTCCACACTTGGCCCTAAATGACCAAAACGTGACCAAAAACCCTAAACGCCCTACCATACAAGTTGGAACTCTTAAGAGCCCACATAAATCTACTCCCATGTGTATCATCGTTTGCGTAGTGCATACGGCAAACACTCCCCCCTTCCTAATCTGCGCACATCCTCGAGCGCGGTGCTGCAAAAAACAATGGATACAAGTAAAGCCCTTTTATTGAAAAAAAGAAAAGAAAAGAAGAAGAAAAAAAAACCAGCAATGACAATTTCACATGTGAGCATACAAGTGAAAGGCTGGTTAAAGTTTTAAAGAGTACTAAAATAGGTGAGTAAAGACTAGTCAAAGTGAGACTAAGTGGTAGATAGTGCTATGCAAAGGCAAGTGTGCTTGCACACCACAGGTTATGACCGCAGTCTCAATGTCCTACAAGTATTTAAGTTATTCCTAAGTGGCAAACCTACTCCTAAATATGAGCAAAGGTGATTGGAACTCTTTTTGTTTTTTTTTTCTGAAGGTCTTTTTCTGAAGTTTTTAGACGTCAGTGTTCACCCCATGGAAACCAAGGCATCGGCCCCAAGGTGCTAAGACAACCCCAGGTCCTACCAAGCATTCCAGATGGTTGTAGACACGTCATGTCTCGATTCACTTGTATATATTTTTTTAGGGTATATTTTTGTAAATTTTTTTTTAAATTAATCCTAGCACCTAGCTCATACCTAAGAGGTAGCTACCACTAGGAATAACTAATATATCTTGAAAGCATAAGAACTTTGCATACTCCATTGGTATATATCCTACATTGTCTTTAAATAGAATTATCTTCTACTAAGTTCTCTAAGAATCTAGAATTCACTCACCATATTTTAACAACTAATCAAAAACTTAAACCAGCCAACTGTGTGTGAACATGCAAACAATGTATCCAAAAGTTAAAAGCACATAAAAAATAAAAGATTATGATTTGAATACACCTGTTGTAGTGCTCGTTGATGTTGTTCGTTTGCATTGATGCATTGCTGATGTTGTGCAGATTGCTTCTCTTTGCTCTTTGTAGGCATAGCATGTCTCTCCCCTTCCTAATTTGTGTGCACGGTAGGTGGACTGTTGGGGCGTGTTAGATGCTCTTGTTTAGCTGAGATCTCTGCAAAATTTTTATTAACAAACAAGAAAAGAAAAGAAAGGAATAAAATTTGTTATTGGTGCCAATCACCGAATATAGCCGAGGGGAAAAACCCAATGGAGAAAAGTGCCCTGGCTTGTTGATCTTATTGTGGAGTCACTGAGCTTACCCTTGTGCTGGTGGTGGATTCGTGTCCACGTCTGCTGGAAAGATGGTATCAATTTCCTCAGGATGCAGGGACAACCCTTCACAAAAACCGGCCTCTGGAGAAGGTGGTAGAGGAAGGAGTGCTTCCTCGCTAAAATATGGCATTGGTTCTATGGAAAGGTTCAGCAGACAATTTCGATTTTGGAACTACGCAATATAGGTACTCATATTGATCCAATATTGACATGTTAAGGCTTGGGAAAGGAGGGCTTGCAAGATTGGTGGTTGCAAGTCATTTAAGCTTGTATCCCTCCATTGTTGTGCTTGAACCTCCTCAGGTAATCTACGTTGATTTGGTCCTCTCTCTGGTATTCTCACATTAAGAAGATTATGGCGTTGGGGTGTAATTCCCACAATTTGTTTCATTAAGCCCGTGCCATATCGTCTAAAGTAAGAGCGGCATATCCAACAAATATGTGAAGCTTCTCCTAATACGAGTCGTGCACACTCTTGACAATGTGGAAATGGGTGATGCTGTTGATAGAATAACGTGACAAAGTGATGCCCACAGCAATTTTCACCTAAGGGAGCATAGAAGTACCTAGAATGAGTTTGAAACGGAGGAGCACTATAACCCCCGCGATGATCAGGTCAAGTACTATCAGGGTCAATGCACGGTGGACATGTATCTCGCCAAATATCCATCAGGAGTTATCTGGACGTAGAATGGCATAAGGAACCACATTATGCAAACACTGATCTACTAAAGAGCTTCAATTGTAGTGTTAATGCCTTATCTTTGGTTTTGGATATGTCCTTCTTAGGTGGGAATTTTAGCAATTGTCTTGGAATTTGAGCAAGATAAGAGGATTTAGGCATTGAAGTGCTAGAATCTATGCTCAAATGACACTCATTTGGACTTGTCTTAGGTACACAAGTTGATGGTGGAATTGTGTAACAAGGAGAAATTGGGACAACTTGTGTTTCAATACATGTTTTAGGAAGATCAACACAAGTAGATTTGTAGGTGCTATCACAGCCACCTATCCTATCTTGAAGAGTTTGTGTTGATTTCTTTTGCACCCACTGATATGGAAAACCGAGGGTGGCTTTTGGAATCTTATTGATACACTCTTTTACCCCTAGCAAACCATGGCATTTGGGAAGCCAAAGTGCTGTTGCACCCTCATAATAGCCTTGTGCTTTAAGAACATGTTTTGGGACCCAACGAGTAACAATCCGAGGTTTAGGCTTGGAAAAGATGTGCTTTTTAGGAGGCTTAGCAACTGGGCTAGATGGTACAAGTTCGTACGCATCTTTGGGTAGCCAAATTGATAATTCCTTCTTGCCTGGTCTTCTTTGAGCAGCAACTAGAGTAGTTAGAACATGCCAGCCATGGCCCTTACTTGAGTACTCATCAATTTTCCATATCATTTGTGTTGGAGCTTCAAGAGCAGATTTTGAAAGTGGGTTGTGTAGGGTAGAAACACCACCCTTTTGACGTGATAAAGCTCGTGGAGTAGCAGATCCCAAGATGCAATCAGAATCAATTTGCAACTTGTATTGTCTATTCTTCCAATCTAATGAGCAATTGGTAGCACTTAACCACGATCGACCGGAGAACAGCCTCTACTACTACTGCCTTGGACTTACTTGCCACATAAAAGGGCACTGACATCTGGTGATCTTGAATGGACATCATAATAACACATTTTCCCTCTATAGGGTTATCTTCCCCTGAGAAGCTTCGTAAGTCAACAGGAATTTGCACAAGTGTTGGTTGTCCCAAGGCTTTCCATGTGTCAAACGAGAGAACATTATAATCTGCACCAGAGTCAATTAAGGCAGAGACACTTGAATATTGAAAGGATCGACATCCCCCCTGATCCATTTTACTCTTGCCTTTCCTATCCCTTTCCAAATTTAGATCTACAAGAAGTAAATCATCTATGGATGGCTTTAAGGACTGGGCATTGGATGGTCCAGGCATGTCCGGCTCAATGAGCGAGTCATCTCTAGACTCCCTTGCTCTGGAAAGCTTTGATAAGTCTAAGAACTCGGTTTTCAAGAGCTCCCCTAATTTGTCTACATTCTCTGGATGGTAGGTGACTTCGTAGCGAACACCATCTCCACCCATGTACATGTTACCCTGGTCATTGACTAGAGGTGCTCTATCAAGTTCTGAGAAAATGTCGGCGATCTTAACAAGATACCGTTGTTGTGGATCCCTAAAGATCTCAGCTCCTTGAGCATTCGTGTAGACATATTGGAGTTTCACATTGAGTGTTAACCCCATAGTGTCGGCTTCAAATGGATTAAAAGATCTTGTGGGTGTTCTATTTGGGGCTAATGACTATTTGACGGCCCTAGATTGTCCATGGACAATGAGCTAGTTGTTCTGGAGGAAAGGGTGTCAGATTGGGATTCGGAAAAGGTTTCAGCAATATCTGCCAAATTTCCTACCGATTGGGTCCCACTTTCCTGCGTAGGTACCCTAGAAGGTGCCCTAGGCCCTATGGTAGAATCTATAAGACGTCCCGACCGCGCAAGTGCATAAGGTCAAATTTTTTTTGGTTTTTTATGTGTTTTTTTTCTTTTTTGTTTTGTTTTTGTTTTTGTTTATATATATATATATATATATATATATATATATATATATATATATATATATATATATATATATATATATATATATATATATATATATATATTACCCTACCTAATGCAACTAAAATGAATATGTGTATACCTATCTTTTTTTTTTAAATTTTTTCTTTTTTTAAAAATGATTTTATTTTTTTACTTTTTTTTTTCTTTTTTCCTAATTACGCTAAAAAAATACTAATTATGCACAAAATTACAAAAATTTTAAAACAATGCAAGTTACACTAATTTTAAAATTACAAAAATATGAATTACGCTAAAAAAATACTAATTATGCACAAAATTACAAAAATTTTAAAACAATGCAAGTTACACTAATTATGCAAAATTTTACAAAAATTTAAAAAAATAAAAAATGGACTCCTAAAAAACACATAATTTATAGAATTTTTTTCTATTTCTATTTCTTTTCTTTTCTTTTCTTTTGTTTTCTTCTCCTTTTGTTTTTTTTTTAAAACTAATAAATTTCGTACTAATTACACAAAAATATGAATTACGCTAAAAAAATACTAATTATGCACACAATTACAGAAATTCTAAAAAAAATGCAAGCTACTTTAATTATGCAAAATTTTATAGAAATTTAAAAAATGAAAATTGGACTCAAAATAAAAACACAAAAATTATTTTTTTAAAATTTTTTTCTCTCCTTTTTTTTTTCTTTCCTCTCTTTTTTGCTTTTCTCTCTTTTTTTTCTTTCCTCTCCTTTTTTTTCTTTTTTCTAAAAATTTTTTTATTGTTTTATGGTTTTTTATTATTATTATTAATTTTTTAATTAACAAAGAAATTAACAATAAAAATTTAAAAAAACAAAAAAAACAAAAAAAGAACTAACCTTATTAGCTCCGCGCGCCGTTCCGGATTTCTCGCTGCCGCACCCACGCGCCTATCTTCAATGTTTGCCAGCTGCAGCTCTCCACCGCCTTCACGACTCCACGCAGCCGTCCCAAGCCAGCCACGCCACCTTCTCTTCGACGGCCTCCTTCTCTGTTGCTTCTCCTCCACCTCTGCTCGCCTTCTGCAACTCCTTCAGCCGCCTCCAGCTTCTTCGCACCACACAGCCCGCCTTCACACTCCACGTAGCGTGGAGCCTCCTTTGCCAGCCTGCCTTCGCTCGGCCACTTGGCCTCTTTCTTGCCCGCCGCCTCCAACTGCTACTGCGCCTCCACCTTTTCGACGCTACAGCCTCCGACCGCTGCTACTTCGACTGCCTTTTGCTTGCGCCCGCCTTCCTCTGAGTCGCCAGCCGCCGCCAGTCAACTTGCTACTGCTTTTTCCACTCGGCTGCCTCGACTGCTGCTCCACGCCACCACCTTCTACCTCCCACAGCCCGCCTTCAACTACTGGTGCTTGGTCGCCTACAGCAACGCCTTCACACTGATGTAGGCACTAATCTTCTTGCAGGATGATGGAAGGAAAGATGAGGGCCGCGTCACAAAGCCCTCCCAACCGCAACACAAAAAACACAAATGTTAGTGTGTTAGTTGATTAGTGACAAAAGGTATGCCAAAAAATACAAAAATAGAAAGCACTTAAACCTAATTAATGGCAGGATTACTCTACCGCAATGGGGTTTTAATTTTTTTGCTTCTAATCAAAAAATAGAAAACACACAAGGCGCCCTTGAGATCACACACTCAATGCTCTTGCAAACTCTACTCTAATCTACCCTAATCCATGATTTTGCAATCAATGGAGCACTTAGTAAGAAGTAATGGTTAACACCCTTCACTAACTTAGGTGTGCGTCCCCGGCAGCGGCGCCATTGTTTGGGACATCATAGCATAGCGGAGGCTACACTCCAACCCACACAGATTGTCAATCCGTGAATGCAACCCGGTTGGCGCATAGAGGCTATCCCGAATGGGAGAAGACTAATGACTTCTAATCCTACTCAATCCTTCTTCAACAATCAAGCAATCAATCTTTGATTCCTTCTCAATCTAACATAATCAACGCATCAAGATTAGGCTACACTTAAGCACAAAAATGCAACTTATGCAAAGAGTCTAACATGCAAAGAGCTATCACACAAGCCTCAACTACACATCATTTCATGCACAAGCTTCATCAGATGCACTCTACAATTCACAAATCAGATTTTAGCATCAAAACATCATTACAAAATCAGCCATTATCACTAATTGCTGAAAACGCCTAATCCGCCTAGATTAGCAATTGTGTAGACCGTAACCTCATATCATTGAATACGTAGAGAATAGAGAGTACAAGATTGAAGCAAGAATGGAGATGGAGAGCCTTGGGAGAGCACATGAGAAGGAGCTATGGAGCAAGCTCTCTCTATGAGCCTCTCAACCAAATGACCAAAAAGTCCCCTAATTTGTCTCCACACACCCTCTTATAGAAGACCTAGTAGCCCTTCCACACTTGGCCCTAAATGACCAAAACGTGACCAAAAACCCTAAACGCCCTACCATACAAGTTGGAACTCTTAAGAGCCCACATAAATCTACTCCCATGTGTATCATCGTTTGCGTAGTGCATACGGCAAACAGAGAACTTAACATGTTTGAACATTCATTAGCTCATTTATTCATCAACAGCAATAACATGTATTTGGTGTTGTCCTAGTGTGGTAGAGCCCCTGCACTTAGTTTGGAGCTCCAACATTGATCACCTCCGTCTCGCACTTTTGGGAAAGCAAAAACACAAGTACGATCTCTAACCTGGGCTAGTGTCTCTCTCCATTCATCGTTCATTATAGTGTTTGCAGTTTGCTTATATACTTAGTTGTTCCAGGAAGCTTGCAGTATTGCAATAATTCATGGGATCTTTGATGAGGAGGGGAAGCATGGACGCCTTCGATAGCCTTGGAGGCATGCGCTTGGTGCGGGCCAATTTTTCAACAGATCTTTGTCTCAACAAGGACGATGTTGTGCTTCCTCGATGGAATGTTTTTACGGAGGTACTTGTGGAGTTGGAGTTTGTGCTTGCTGTAGAGTTTCTACAGGCCAATGGCACTATGGACTGCACTCTATGTGTGCAGAGCACCTGGGGATTGCTGTGCAGGAGGCAAGAACTTGGAACTTCACATTACAAGAACTTGGAACTTGGACTGTGTTCTCGCACTTCCCATTTTATCTGTATATCATGCCATAAGATGACCAAGAAGAGGTGAGTGCAGGAGTGATTGGTTTTTATTAAAGTGAAGCTCAATGATTTCCCTCCCTAACATACTTACTAGTGTTTGCACATAGGTCATTGTTTTGGTCATCGCCATCTTCACACAACCTAGTGAGAGTACCTTAGTCGTCCAAAGTATGATAGGCAAGGAGGCGAGGTAGCTGCGGATTGTTCAGGTTTTGAGGTGGACGATGATATCTTCTTGGATCCGAAACCGCAAGAGGAAATCTCACCATACCAGTTGGATGTAGATGGGAATCCCATTCGAGATGTTGTTGAGCATAGCGAGCCTTTTGCAAGATAATTATAGCACTCACTTCATTATTACAACTCGATTCGAGTAGTGTAATCATTATATAGTCATTGTCTTAAATGTTGTTGTCCATTTATATATATGCCAGTTGTGAGCTTGTACTATGGCAGGTGGTTACTTGGGACATTCACGGATCTCACAAGGATGCAGTCCTAGATTGCTTTGTCGGTACTGGGACCATGGCTAGAGCATGCAGGATACTGCAATGACATTGCATCAACGTGGAGAGCAACAAGGTGTGCCTTAGTTCGTGTTTGCAACCACTTGCTTATGTGCACGATAATTTGGGTCACCAATTTTTCAGGGGTGAGGTCAGTAAGTATGCTCAATGGGAGTAGTAGATGGACGTGGGGGCACTGTCTTTACACATTCCTCAACCATATCCTCCACTCCTCCTAGTACTGAGCCTAACACAGTCAAGTGCCTTGTCATGGCCACCTGGTGTTCTAAGGGAGTCCCAATGTTGACATGTCATGCCACATATATCCCATGTGGGTTATTTTACAATGCCCTCATCGTGGGCACCATGGCCTGAACTTGCGAGGCCACTATTCCCACCCAAAACTGCACCATTTGGTAGAGCTCCCTACCCCATACCTCCTTCCTTCTTCCACCAGCACCCGCTGCGTCCATACTAATGTATTTCACTAGCTTGTAATGAAAGAAATATACTGTTTTAGACATTATTGTTGTACACTCAAATTATGTCAATGGCATTGTTTTTAGGTTCTTCCATTTACGTAATTAAATTGACAATTGAGAGAGATGGAGCAATTGCAAAGAGATCTCAAAATGACACGAGAGAGAGAGAGAGAGAGAGAGAGAGAGAGAGAGAGAGAGAGAGTTTGTTTGAGACCTTAAAATAATTACATTTGTGCTTAAAATAGTTATTTTTATGCTTAAAATAGAAGTTTTTATTTCTGAAAAGTTATTAATACAGTGGAGATTGCCATGTTCCAATACTCTTCTTCTAGGCACACATCCCACCCCACTCTCCCCTTATATCTTCATATTGCAATAGGCTCTTTGTAAACTCTTTTATCATGGCTTCATCCAGCAATCCATCTAATACTACTACGCTTGCAAGAATCTTAGGCCTTGCTCTTCAATATTTCATGCACCTCAAAGAAAAGGAACCTAGTTTGGATGCCCTTATGGAAGCATGAACAATAACATCTGAAGTGGAGAAGCTCTACAAGAAGCTCACAACACAGAAAGCGGTAGACCTTGCTAGCAAGAACATGCTAGAAGTGAAAGTAGACATCCATTGGGATATGGAGAGCTTTTGGCATCATTGAAGAGGTAAAGGAGGCTCCTCTTTTTGAGCTGAAGTTGCCATTGCAAATTTAGGGTAGACAGAGAATACAAAGATGATAATTGAGGCCCAAAATGCTTTCATATAGTGTTGCATGTGTTCAACATAGCTATAGGTGTTTGTCATAATATTCTACAATATTGCTATTTTTATTTGAAATTGTGAGTTGTAAATAAGCTTTGGAATACAATGCAAGTTTTAGACTAAAATATGGTGTTGTCTAAATGAGTTGCAATGATAGTGGCCCATGGAAGTAAAGAGCATTGATTACACACATGTTTTCATGTATTGTTGTATGTGTTCAAGTACCCATAAGTGTTTGTCATGTAATGTTGTGGTCTTGTAAAATTTGATTTGGAATGTAATGGAAGTGTTAGATCATAATATAGTGTCTTTGTTGTAAATGAGTTGCAACAATGATAGTGACCCATGGTGTGTAGTGCTTAACATCTCGTGTAGGTGTCACAGTAGAGGGAGAGGAGTAGACAAGAAGTGCAGAGAGAGAAACCGATCTCCTAAACATGAAAAAAATACCCGCCAAAAAAATACACCTGTGTCCTCCTATTCACTGTCCTCCTATTTACATTTGAATGTGGCTTCCTCAGGGCCTACATAAAATAGATTCACCAATCTAACTAAATAGCTATTGCATATATTTGTACATATCCTTGTGTTCGACTCCAATGGCATTGAGATTAGTTGAGATTGGCTTACACCCTATCATTCATACTTGGATAGCATGTCTAAAGCATACTACTTTGGCAAAAACCAAATCCCATGACATGATCTAATCACCTCTATACTTAGGGAGCTATGATACTCAAGGAGTATCATAGCTCACAAAAATCTTTTATTTCAGACTTTCTCTTAAGAAGCAGCTTTACCTCATAAATATCATCATCATTGTCACTTGTAACAATCAAGTCATCAACATAAATGACATGTTTGTTAACCACTTCATAGATTAACTCGTTTTTTTCCACACCCAACCTACCAACAAATGGACATTTAAATTTTGTAAGATGGTGTTTGAATATATAAAGTGGTCTTAATGTCAGATAGGGAAAGTTTATGGAGTTAGTGGGGGCTTTGCCAACTTACTAGCTCAAACGGGCACTTAACTTTTATAAGATAATGTTGGAACATATAAAGTGGTCTTAATGTCAAATAGGAAAAGTTTATAGGACTTAGTGTACATAGTTGCTTAAGACTAGTAATAGAGGCTGGACCATTTTTAACTTTGGTCAGCCTAGTGTGAAAACTAGTCATTTGTATATAAGTAATTTTTAATAATAAGGAATACACAATCATTCCCTTGCAATAATTTTCATGTGAGCTCTCCTTCTTCCCTCTTCTTACTTGCTTACATGCTATTAGATTACAAGCTTAATGGATGCTTGTTTGAATAGGTGTGATTGTAGGTTTCCCTCTTCCATTAGCTTTTTCTTTCCCCACAAGATAACCATCGCAAAGGACCATCTCTTTTTGCCTCCATCTAGGAATTCAGAGCTCTTCATTCACCCCTTTGAGAAGGAGAATTCTATTGTGATAATGGAGTGAGGACACGATGGATAAGCTAGCACACCCACATTGGGAAGTTACATTTATGGCTCAAAGTCAAGACTTGACGACACATTCTTTGGTAAGGCTAAGGTAATCTCTTGACTTGAACATATTTGGTGTTGTACTAGCTTTGGGCTCAACTCTATTTTTCTATTTATTCCAAGCTATTGGGACCACCTAGTTATTGCTCAGTATTGATTAGAGGGTCACAGTCCAAAAAAATATGTAGTTTTGGAGCCATTAAATGTGTTTGTTTATGTATTTGTTGATTGTATATTAGGGCATTTTATTTCCATTTATTGGTAGGACAAAGCCATTATTTTTTGGTAATTTTTACGTGAAATTGGAGCCCAAGAGGCCTAGATTTCTGTAATCCAAAGATTACCATAGTGATTGTGTTTAAGAGTGAAATCCACTCCAAAAGCATGAGCATTGAGCTCCATTAGGTTGAATTAGAGTGCGGTTTTAAAAAATTTCATGTATTTCATATTTTTTCATAATTTGTTCATGCATTGTTGGAATTGGTAGATTAAAAGCATACTAAACCATCAAAAAATAATAAAACAAAGTTAATTATTTGTAGTACAACCATTAACTAAGATTAGGACCATCAATCACATCCCATCAAGTTTAAAAAATCACAAAAATCACCAAAAACCATCATAATTTGTTCATAGATTGTTGGAATTGGTAGATTAAAAGCATACTAAACCATCAAAAAACAATAAAACAAAGTTAATTATTTGTATAACAACCATTAACTAAGATTAGGACCATCAATCACATCCCATCAAGTTCAAAAAATCACAAAAATCACCAAAAACCATGCTAAAACAGGTAGGGGACGTGAGCCCCAATAGTTTACATAAAAAGATGTGAGTCTGGACACATGCGCATATAGATGTGAACCTAGACACATGAGTCATGAGCCTAGATACAAGAACTTATAGACGAAAGCCTAAATACACGAACATAAAGATGTGAGCCTAGAGACGTGAGTCTAGAGGTAGGTATACTTAGTATAGTACAGACTAGCTATTACTATCGTAGAGACTTATACAACATATAATGTGAGTCTAGAGCTAGGTATACTTAGTATAGTACACACAAACTATTATTGTCGTAAAGACTTGTACAACGGACTACCCATGTACTTGGAAGATTTTCTTTTATACAATCGAAATATACTAGCTAGGTATACTTAGTATAGTATAGATTAACTATTACTGTCTCATAAATACTTGTACAACTATTACAGCTATCATAAAGAATTGTACAACTATTACTACCATTAATACTTATACCACAGACATACCTACCCATGTCTTGGAAGATTTTATTTTCATACAATCTATACCAGCTTACAAATTCTAAGAAATTTTTTAATCCTTCGTATTTATTAAAAAATTAAGTATACTTATTACCTAAATTATACCACCAACCTTGTAATAAATCTAGTTCCTAGATTTTTGTGCCCTATAGATGACCTTATTTCATACAAGGGGGGAAGTATGTGAGCCGAGTTCCTACCAAAAAGGCATGACCTACATACATGAGTCTAGAGACATGAACGTACATATGTGAACCTAGACAGGTGAGCCTACATATGTGAGCTTGGAGACATGAGTCTAGAGGCATGAACTTGTATACATGAATCTAGACACATTAACCTACATACGTAAACCTATATATGTGAGCCTACATATGTAAACCTATATGTGAGCCTACATACGTAAACCTATATATGTGAGTCTACATTTGCAAACCTATATATATGAGCCTAGAGACACGAGTCTAGAGGCATGAACTTGGAGACATAAACTTAGACACATTGTGAGGTGATGAGTAGCAAATTAGTCTTTACCTCTACAACTCCTTTGTGTCTACTCTCAACCCTTAAAACATATAAGAGGAACACCCTAAGATTCTTTGGTGAACCCCAAAACAACCATGACCAACCCTTACTGAACAAACACGAACCTCCCAAGCAGGTTTCACAATGATTTTTATTCCAAATGAGCAGATATGGTATAATGCTAGATATTGGGTAAGTACACATCCAACTGACAAACAAGCCACTCACACACTTGAATGGAATAAAAACCCACAACTCTTGGCCTCACATAATAAATCCCATGAGAATGATAAACAACCAACCCATCACCATAGCCATCCCAAGGAAGAAGACAAACATTGTCGATATATAACAAAGAAACTCAACTTTATACAAAAAACCACTCTTGGGTACAACCATGAGGTAGATACATGACCTTGCTTACTTCCCCAAAAGATACATAACATCCACATAAATTTAGTTACAATCCACATCTTCTTCCTCCAATATTTTTGCATCAATTACCCAGTCTAGAGCAATACGTATATTACCCAAACCTACTGTGGTAATTCGAGTAGGACAGACCATTCATAATCAGAGCAGAAAGAACCTACAATATTGAGTGGAAAGCTAACAGTTGATATGTGTTGTAGCCATGGTTCCAGTATAAGAGAGAGAATCATGGTGTAAATCATTTGACCACCCCCACCTACCTAATACAACATATAACACTTTGATTATTCAAGTTGTGAGTGTTCAATGAGATGTGACTCTACTAGCTTATGTTAAACCTTTCTCTCCTTGAGATTGACCTTACCCTATTAACTCAAAACCCAGTTCTTATGATGCCCATAAGTGGATATATTAGGAGAGTGCACTACTCACACAATACCCCCCCGGCACACACACACACTGGGATTGAGTGAATTTTACAAGGTTTTGAATTGAATAGGCACAACCACATAGACACAATCTCATCAACACCACACATCCATAATCATTTCAAGGAGCATCATCCCAAACATACTCTCACATCACACATGCACAACAAGATAGCCTCACCTGATTAGACACATGGTTCCATCATCAAGCTTAATAGGTAAATCTAGGATAGCCTTCAAAACATTAGCTTTCACCACTTGAGAGAAAGATCCCATGAGAATGAGTGTAGATAGTCACACCAGCATCTTCAAAGTTTTGTATGTGTGGCAACAAAAGGATTGGTCTCCTTCTTGATCTTCACTCACTAGTGTCTTCAACACCACAGGCTATATCCCACATAGATCTCCCACATATGCTATCAGCTCTTTCACTTTTTCTAGTTTGGTGATGGCTTCATAGCCTCATCAAGGTAGCTTTGAAGGTCTTCACACCAGTCACCACCACGATGGTCTTGAGCTCCGCCCTCACATAAACACTGCACAAGGCCTGATATGCTCTCGGTTAGCTTCGTCTCCTCTTATATGAGCTTGGGTAATCAGAACAACAACATATCCCCCTAAAACCTAGCCAAAACTCTCAACCTTAGGATCCACCATGCTTATTTATAATATTTCAAGCTTTGAGCACCTTTGGAGGCGACTTAATGTTCCACTCTTGCTATCTCGGATGCCGATGGCGTCGACTTCTTCACATGTTTTCCTTGCTTCTTCAGTCAAGAACATCACCTTCCTTGTGCTATATCCATGCACCTGTTATTTTTGATTTTGCTGTTCATTCTTGGTGATCCAAAAGCTGGCGACCAACTCCTCCCAAAGACCCCTTCACGATTTTGTCACCTTGATCATAACACTTCCATTAAGTGCTGGCCACTAAGGTGTTAAATACCTTAGAAAAAAACCCTCAAATGCCTTTATATAATACCTTATATACATGGTTAAAATCTGCCTTGCTACCCTTATTAATTAACCAAAGGCCATGCCTTAATGCCACCCATACCTTGGCCATCACCAAACCTTATCTCGTTGAAGAATCCCCTCACACAAGATACATTATCTCATCACTTGAGATTGTGATGTCCACCCACACACCATCTTACACAATGTTGTAGTACAAAGGTGCATTTCAAGGCACAATCCCCTCTTCTTTGAAGACCAAACATGTTGTAACACCTACCCTAAGTGCAAACCAACCATCATTGCTTGACATACAAACGCTAGAGTTCTATACAAATATACATGGTTTTTTGGTTTATTTTTCTTGCCTCACATATTTTGCCCTCCCCCCAAATTGCTAGAGCATTCATGCTCAGTAGTACAAAACAAACATATGTCAACATCTCCTTCTTCTTGTTGAGAAAAATCTTCATCTTTACCCTGACACCAAAATAACTTATCTTTCATTATGTTCATAAGAAGAGTTATGTACTTCTTCAACAACCTAAACCCATTCATTCTCTTCTTATGCCACTTTCCATCTAGATATGCAAGTTGATAAGTTCCATTTTTGAATTTTTCTATTACACAAAATGGTCCTTCCCACTTGATCTGGAATTTTGTTTGACAGCCTGTTGTTATATATGAGTAAAAGATCCCCTCTCACAATGTGTTTGTCTTTGATTTCTTGATTAAACCTCTTTTGATTTCTCAATAACACTTGAAAATAATGCTCAAAAGCTCAAATCCTATCAAAGTTGTAGTTCTTGTTGCAAATACAAAAATCTTTGTTTTGTAAGACATTACTACCTACTTCTTCATGTTTCATTAATACCTTTTCTGATGGTATCTCCACTTCTATAGGCATCAAAGCCTCCTTTCCAAACACCAAATGAAAAGGAGAAAACTTGGTTCCTTCTTTGATTGCAACCTTGTAAGCCCACAAAGCACGCAATTCTAAGTCCCAAGTTTTACCATAACCTTCCATTATCTTGGTGGTCAACATCTTTATAAGTTCACCATTGAATCTTTCATTCATCCCATTACACATAGGATAATAAGGATTAGTGTACTTATGATTCTCAACTTAGCACACAAGTGAGTCATGAGATTCTACTTCTTTGGCTTCAACCTACTTCACAGCTCGAGCTTCTGCCTACTTCAACCTACTTCACAGCTCGAGCTTCCGCCTATTTGAGAGATCATCAATGCCCCATCTTTCAAAAACATCAAAAGACAAAAAGGTATGCCCGAGATCATACTTTAACCCTCTTACCCATCTGTTGGCATTGTATGCAAGACTTATACCAATGAGATACATCTTTTTGGATACTAGGCCAAAAATAACCCTCCAAAAACCGTTTATGAAAAGTTATCTTCATAGCATAATGACCACCACATGCTCCTTCATGATTGGATTCAAGGATACTGTAAATTTCATCTCTCCATGGTACCCTCCTGTTTAGTACACAAGTTTGGACCCTTCATATATAAGACATCATTGATCAAAATGTACTTTGTTGCTCTCTTGACAAAAGCATATTTCTTGGATTTCTCCAAGTTCTCTAGAAGATGACCTGTCAACAAAAAATGCTTCTCTTGTCTAAGCTTTCCCTTCCTATATAAAAAGGAGAATCAGCCTTTATAATAGACACCTTTGAAATGCTTTGATGAGATGCTGCATGAGCTTCTTCATTCTTTTTCCTCTCCACATGTCTCAGAGACCATGCTTCAAACTTGTTTAGCAACCTTTTAATTTGTTGGACACATCTTTTTCAGAACCATATTTTTTCTTTGCCACATACCTAATACTTGTTTTACAAGTAAGGCATCACCTTTGATTTTTAGTCTTTTAATACCCATTTCAAGTTTAAAGAGCAAACTATTTTCCAAAGTTGCATATTTAGGTTCATTTTGTGACTTGTTACCTGCAACTTCAGAGTCCACTATTTCAATTTGTTCCCTCCAGGGTCATATAAACAACCCCTCCCTAAGCAATTTGTTCCCTCCAGGGTCATATAAACAACCCCTCCCTAAGCTTCAAGATGAGCCTTCTTGTAAGAACCATGAAAAACATGGTGAAAGCATCCTCCATCTTTGCATCCTCAGCTTCTTCCATCCTTAGTTCTACCTGTTTATGATAAATAGGTCCCTCCTTATTATAAGTGAGTATATGAACAAAAGTAGCTCTTTCTAGTAGCTCTCCTCTACTAGGAATGAGTATTGGAATTCTTGCAATTCTACAACCCACTTTATCATCCTTTTGGGCAAAACCACATTGTTTACAAGTTGAGGAAGTAAAGCATAGCTAGTTAAGAACACAAAAGGCTTTGGAAGGAGATAATGTCAAAATCTCCTACAAGCAAAGATTACATTGATCATCACCTGTTCTGCTTCACTATAGCCTCTTTCCACTATAGCTTTCACCTTTCTTGCATAGTAAATAGGCTTCATGTAAATACTTCCTTTTCCTTGTTGGAGTAAGACTGCTCTCATAGCATCAACACCTATTGAAGGATTCACATAAAACACATTGTCCCGATCAAAAGCTTGCACCAAATGAATGGCTACAAAGCACCTCTTTGACCTTGTTGAAAACCTCTTTACATTCATAAGTCCACTTTAGAGGGACATGATTCACAACCTATTGGAGAGGATACAAGACTTGAAAGGCCAAAGGAATAAATCTTCCCATATACTTGACCTTGTGAATAAAAACCATGAATTTCTTGGTGTCTTTAGGAGGAGGGAGAAGCACTAAAGTCTTGACCTTGTCGTCATCTGCTTCAATACCATTTTTTGAAATAACATGTCCAAGTAACTTGACTTTACGTTGACCAAGGATTTTTTTTTGGGGGGTTAAGTTGACCACCACTTTTATCCAATATTTCAAATGTAAGCCACAACTTTTCACAATGCAAAATTCTACTATTGTATATGCAAATGTCATCAATGAAAACTTTGATGAACTTCCCAAGATAAGGAGCAAACACAACTTTAATCCTCCTTTGAAAAGATGAGGGCCCATTTGTCAAACCAAAAGGTAACACTTTGTAGAAACACCCCCAAGGCCTTATAAAGGTGGTTTTCTTTTGATCCTCAGAAGAATTTTAAAGTTGAAAATACCCTAAATAACCATCATAGATACTATACCTTTTATGACCTGCTACTGAATCCAAAACCTTTTCTATGTAAGGAAGAGGATATTGGTCCCTTTTTGTAAGCTTCATTAAGTGCCTTACATAGTACAAACAAATTATCCATCTTCCATCCTTCTTTGGTTGAATGACCATTGGACTCATCCATTCACAAGTTGTAATTGGGTAGATGAAATTGGACTTCAATAACTTTTCTACTTCGTCCTTTAATGCATCTTGTTGACATTTCCCCAAAGGCCTCAGCCTTTGGCACACTAGCTTGGCACCTTCCTTGAGTTCAATATGAAGACTCTCTCCTTTAAGTCCTTGAATATCTTCATATGTTGTGATGAAGAGATTAGGAAACTTGAGCAACATGGTTATGTATTGATGTTGTTTCACCAAAGTAAGACAAAACTTCACATTTTGTCAAAAAAATCCATCTTTACATTCTTTTTTGGTTCAATAAATTTCTCTCTCTCTCTTCAAAAGATCTCCTCTCACTATCCATCACTTGTCCTACATCTCCTTCACTGTAAGATTCCTCCCCAGCCCCTCAAGATGTCCAATTTCTTCCCCTGTAATCAATCCCCTTTTCAAAATAATAAAAGATCTTGTTTCTACCTGTTTTGGCCTAGAGAGAGAAAATGTTCTAGAGAGAGATAATGCAGTTTTCAGATATCTTTGGATAGAAAAATATCCCTTCTTATTAAAATGAATTCCCCCGAAACAGAAGTTTAAAAAGAAATTCCTAAGCTGCATTAGAAAAACCTCTCCCTTTGTAAAAGCTTAATGGTGTTTATGCACTGTTACTCTACTCCTGTCACCCTGAGCCATCTACATTGAATTTTTTAATAATTCAATTGTTTTTGGCCTAATCCTCTCCAAAGTGAATTGGTGGCCTTTCTTGCTTCAAACAAGAGTAGAACCCTCAATCCCTCAAGCCATAGGAGACCTTACAAGCTCCATGTAAGCTGATGTTCTTACTTATTTAATGAAAAATCTATGGTTTTCTTAATTTTTATGTTTTGCAAATGTTTGAATTAAATTCAAATGCCATGCCTTTGATAAAAAGGCCATCCCCTTCTCTTCTTTACATTCCAACCTTTCTCAATCCTAGAAAGATTAACTAAGGGACTAATTAAACTCTTCTTATTGTTTACTCCCTTCAATTTAGAAAATTATGTAGATTAGAGTTCTATAAATCTAATTTGTGTTAATTCATGTTAAATAAAGAAAGATAAAAATGAGAAATGGTCAGCCATACAAAGGAGGTTATGCAAAATTTTCCAAAATTTTGTGAAAAAGAAAGTTTGTTTTTATGTTATTCCAAAAGAGTAATTCCCACCATTTTTGCATCAAAAAGAAATATTCTAATTACTCCATGTACATATTCACCTATGAATATGCATGGATATCACTGATATTAATTATTAAATTTGATTTTTATGCATAGAAAGACGCATAAAGAAATTTTTTTAATTACAAAAGTGTTTTTCTTATTAAAATTGATTTTTATGCATAGAAAGATGCATAAAGGAAATTTTTTATTACAAAAGTGTTATTCTTATTAAAATTGATTTTTATGCATAGAAAGATGCATAAAGGATTTTTTTTATTACAAAAGTGTTATTCTTATTAAAATTAATTTTTATGCATAGAAAGATGCATAAAGGAAATTTTTTTATTACAAAAGTGTTATTCTTATTAAAATTGATTTTTATGCACAGAAAGATGCATAAAGGATTTTTTTTATTACAAAATTGTTATTCTTATTAAAATTGATTTTTATGCATAGAAAGATGCATAAAGGAATATTTTTCTTATTAAATTTGATTTTTATGCATAGAAAGATGCATAAAGGAATTTTTTTAATTATAAAAGTGTTATTCTTATTAAATTTGATTTTTATGCATAGAAAGATACATAAAGGAAATTTTTTTTATTATAAAAGTGTTATTCTTATTAAAATTGATTTCTATGCATAGAAAGATGCATAAAGAAATTTTTTTAATTATGAAAGTGTTATTCTTATTAAAGTTGATTTCTATGCATAGAAAGATGTATAAAAGAAATTTTTTTATATTATAAAAGTGTTATTCTTATTAAAATTGATTTTTATGCATAGAAAGCTGCATAAAGGAAAAAATTTTATTACAAAAGTGTTATTCTTATTAAATTTGATTTCTATGAATAGAAAGATGCATAAAGGAAATTTTTTTATTATAAAAGTGTTATTCTTATTAAAATTGATTTCTATGCACAGAAAGATGCATAAAGGATTTTTTTTCAAAAGTGTTATTCTTATTAAATTTGATTTTTATGCATAGAAAGATGCATAAAGGAATTTTTTTATTATAAAAGCATTATTCTTATAAAAATAAATTTTTATGCAGAAAGAAATTCTTTTTATTTTAAAAGTGTTATTCCTATTAAATTTGATTTAATGCATAAATAGATGCATAAAAGGACTTTTTTAATATAAATAGATGAAGTTGATTTTTATGCATAAATAGATGCATAAAGATTTTTTATATCAAAATTCTAAATTCTATGAGTATTTGATAAATGAATAATTAAATACTCTAAGAGAGAAATTTCTATCATTTTATATTCATACGGATTGTAAAAAGAAAATTCAGGAAATCTATCGAGATCAAAATATTCAGATAAATGATTAATTTATTCCTCATTAGAATTCGTAACTAATTTAGAAATCAGTTAAGTGAATATTCAAAGAAAGAAATTCAGTAAAATAGTAATTGCATAGAAACCCTGTTTTCTTAAAGGATTGTCTTACGCCAGAATGCTGGAGGGAGCATTTGGTATATGTTTTTCTAAGGGAAGTTTGGTTGCAACAACAGCTGGTGGGGAGTGTTCAAAGGATAGCTCACGTGACAAAGCCTGTGCCCAGGTCTTGACCAGCCTTGGTATGGTTGAAAAATGGTACGCTTCCGGTACGATGGACGAGGGCCGACGAAGCGGTTCTTGAGTGAAGTGCCAAGACACTTAAGGAGGATCCTAGAGAGTTTTGACTAGGCGATGCGCGGGCTCGCGGTGCTTAGGACACCCATGCGTATGTCGTGGAAGATATGTATGATGGACGAAATGATTATTGTAATCTGTTACTGGATCTCATTGCTGACTAGTTAGTCTCAACGGAGAGCCCAGAGTGATATTGTTTTTTGAGAAACAAGGGACTGGATGGAATTTTTGAGTTATGGCATCTGTAACCAATAACTGTTTGTCAATGGATTATTTTATAAGTTAAAGTTTAGAGGAGTGTGTGCGTATCTATATTCGAAAGCAAAAGTTAAGAAAGGCATTCAATTATGGGTGGGTGCTTCAAACAAGAGTAGAACCCTCAATCCCTCAAGCCAAAGGAGAGCTTACAAGCTCCATGTAAGCTAATGTTCTTACTTGTTTAATGAAAAATCTATGGTTTTCTTAATTTTTATGTTTTAACACCATATTAGATAATTAGGAAAAAATCCCATTCCCATTTGAAAAATGGGATCATGGTAAACTTGTCCAAAATTTTATCAAAACCCCCTCATGTGACATATCATTGGAAAGATCTCGAAGAGTAGAATCTAGATCTACAATCTCCGACAAATTTGGAGTTGGCACATTAAAGATATATCCAAAATTAAATGGAGTGATTGATTCCCAAAATAAGAGATTTTTCCCAAATTATCTAATATTGACTTTTTTGCAAATGTTTGAATTAAATTCAAATGCTATGCCTTTGATAAAAAGGCCACCCCCTTCTCTTCTTTACATTCCAACCTTTCTCAATTCTAGAAAGATTAACTAAGGGATTAATTAAACTCTTCTTATTGTTTACTCTCTTGAATTTAGAAAATTATGTAGATTAGAGTTCTATAAATCTAATTTGGGTTAATTTAAAATAAAGATTTCTATGCATAGAAAGATGCATAAAGGAAATTTTTTAATTATAAAAGTGTTATTCTTATTAAAATTGATTTCTATGCATAAAGGATTTTCTTTTTCAAAAGTATTATTCTTATTAAATTTGATTTTTATGCATGGAAAGATGCATAAAGGAATTTTTTTATTATAAAAGCGTTATTCTTATAAAAAATGATTTTTATGCATAAATAGATGCATAAAGAAATTCTTTTTAATTTAAAAGTGTTATTCCTATTAAATTTTATTTAATGCATAAATAGATGCATAAAAGGATTTTTTTATATAAAAGTGTTATTCCCATTGAAGTTGATTTTTATGCATAAACAAATGCATAAAGATTTTTTATATAAAAATTAGAATTCTCTTAAATTCTATGTTTAAATTCTATGAGTATTTGATAAATGAATAATTAAATACTCTAAGAGAGAAATTTCTATCGTTTTATATTCATACAGATTATAAAAAGAAAATTCAAAAAATCTATCGAGATCGAAATATTCAGATAAATGATTAATTTATTCCTCATTGGAATTCGTAACTAATTTAGAAATCAGTTAAGTGAATATTCAAAGAAAGAAATTCAGTAAAATAGTAACTGTTAATCGTGATCTGGTAATACCCAAATTTGAGATCTATCTTTGTGAAGATCTGGGCTCCATTTAGCTTGTCCAAAAGCTCATCAATTCTTGGGATAGGATACTTATTCTTAACTGTCCTGATTTAGATCTCTGTAGTCCACACAGAGTCTAAGCGTTCCATCTTTCTTTTTCTGAAAGAGAAGTGGCGCACCCCAAGGTGAAACACTGGGTCTTACAAACCCTTGTTCTAACAGCTGTCTAAGCTGTTCCTTGAGTTCAATGGCTTCAGGAACTGGCATTTTGTACGTGCGCAGGGCTACTGGTGGCTGAGCTCCGGGGGTTAATTCTATCACATGATCTACTTCCCGAATTATCTCTGTTAATTTTGCTGGGAATAAATCATCAAATTCATTTAACCATTTTGGCTCTTTGGCCTTAAGCTTTGAGTCTACTGGGTTCATTTTGACAACATAAATTTGCTGCTTCTTCCTAAATCCTTTCAGCAACCTGGAAGCTTTTACTAACTGAAGGTCTAGGGATCCTCGAAAACTCGAGTTCCTTGAACTTTGTTCCCGTGAAGGTCATGGAAGGAAATGGTTCCATTGTGACAGTGTATGTCAGCTTGATTTTTGTGGAGCCAATCCATTCCAAGGATCCCGTCAAAACTCCCAGAGGTAAGACTTTGAACTGACAGTCGGTTGCATTACCATCTAGTTTGAACTAGATAAGATCTGTCTCATGGTGAGTGAAAAGAGTCTTCCCACTGGCCAACTCAACTTGCATAGGTTTCCCTGATTTTTGTTCTAAGACTAGCTTACGCAAGCATCTAGGGGAAATGAATAAATGAGAAGTGCCTGAATCAATCAAAAGCTTAAAAGGCTTACCCTGATATTCTGTTGGAGTATGGATGACTGAGAACTGACGGTTAGGCCCTTGGTTTTAAATTGCAGCATAGATATGCCCTCTTTCCTCTTCTACTACATCTGAAATTGTGACTGCTCTGGCTGCTGTAGTCTGAGGCGGAACTCTTTCTCTTTGGTTGCCCCAATTCTGGGAAGGAGTTCTGAGGTTACTCTAGACAGAGGCAGATGGCTGAGCTGGAGTTCTTCTGGGGTTTCCCTAGCTTGGGCGAGACGGACCCTAATTAGACTGGTATGAAGGGGTTGGTCTCTGAACTTGGGGTCCCTGAATTCCCTATCCCCTAGACATGGCAGGAGTCGGGCAGTCTTTCAGTTGGTGACCAAAACCTTGGCATCCAAAACATCGGTTTTCGCTTCTGAGCTCATCCCTCTGATTTCTTGAAAGAGGTGGGGCTCCTGAGAAAGTATTCTGGGGGAAGGGTCTTCCTTCACTTCAGAATCTTCCTGCATCCTGATTCTGATTCGGGCCTTGCTACCTCTTCGGGGGTGGAAAGTTTGAAGTACTTCCTTGGGCTTAGAATCTTTTAAAGTTAGAGGGTGTAGGCTTTGGCGGGACCTTTACTACAAAGGCTTTGGCAAAATCCTTTGCCATTCTTATTGCATCAGCCATGGACACTGGCTTGGCATTTTTGACCAGTGTGTCCAAGGGTTCGTTCATTCCCCGAATGAACCTGGCCATGAGTTGTTCTTCACCTAGAGGTGGTGAATATTTAAGTAGAAGAGCAAAGGCCTGGTGATATTCCTTAATGGTTTTGCTCTCCTGCTTTAGTTCTAAGAATTCGTTCATTTTGATTTTCAAAAATCCAGGGGACAAAATCTCTTTCTCAAATAGGTTTTTAGGTCGTTCTAGGATTGAGTATTTCTGTCCAGACTGTTGGTGTCACATTGGTTCCTCCATGCTACCCTGGCTATTTCCACTATTTTCAGCCCCGTGGGCAAGAGCCATTTTGCTCCGCTCATTGTAGCCTGTGATGTCAAAATATTCTTCCATGGCTTCCACCCATTTCTCCACAGCCTCGACTAGGTTCTCCCCTTCTCCTTTGTGAAGGGTCCTGGCTGAGTCCTATATGAAGAGCCTTGCGAACATCAGGGTCAAGCTCGTCATCATTTTCAGAGAGAGAGTCTGGCTGATGGCCACGGTTTCCTCGTCTCATGATTCTGTCAAAAATTTATATATTATTAAATTTTTATTTTGATATCATCCACGAGATCCTAAGACTTAAGAGGTTCGGAAAACAATTTCTTAAACAAGAAAATGATTTTATTGAAGATCTATGACATATGTCCGATAACAGATTTTTCTTTATCAGATCCTCCGTAAACAATCACTTATACAACAGGAAATTTTTCTTCAGAAAACATTTTTATATTTATATAAAAGTTGCAATATGTACATAGAGCAGCTCGGCTCCAAAATTCAAAATCTCCTCGGGAGTCGCATAAGACGACGGTACTGGGCCATAGCCATGCCGTGATACAAACGTTCACTTACTGACAAGGGAGCTATTATTTTCTCCTTAGGAATAAAACAACTAAGGAGTCTGTAGACTTGGCATGAAGTTTGAAATTCCGAGGCATCGAATGATATAGAATGACGCCACGCACCATTTTCAGTTTTAACAGAATCATAGCCAATGAGAGGTTCTGCCACAACATTGCACGGCGGTCACAAGAGGCGTGGACATATTGCCCTGCAAACCACTTATGTTGTGGTTTCTCCACTGGGTTAGGAAAATATAAATCCTCAAAATGGCGTGCAAGTCTAGCTCGGCTTGTTCGAGTTGAAGCGGAAGAAATGAGATGCTCGAAGGCGAACGCAGTCATATCTTGAGACTGGGTGAGGTCGAGAATACCAGATAAATAGGAAACTTCCATCTATAAAAATAATTTCTTTGATTAAAGAAGCTTACGGAATGAAAATACATTATGAAAAATATTTTTTTTTGAGTTTTTATTATCAATTTCTGATAAGAATTTGTTCATCCTTATTAGCTTTCAACTTCGCTCTAATACCAACTGTGAGATTCCTCTTCCCCCTCCGCACACCGGCGGACTCCCAGTATAGCTGACAGCAGCGAAAGCAGCCCTCTCATGCGCAGAGCAGGGTTTCTCACTTGGGGCCTCGCCCACGAATGTTCGGGCACGAGACTAGGCTGGTGGTCACTCCGAAAACCAAAACCGGGAAAATTTTCCATGCCCGAAAAGCGGGGAGGATTCCACCTTTTTGAATTTTCTTAACGAATTTTTCTAACGAGATCAATTCTAAACTATCCTTCACCTGAATAAACCAGATAGAAGGAAACTATCACTGATATAATTTGATCATTTGAGTAATTTCCACGCTTTTTTCCTAATCAAGATCAGGCAGCACAGCCGTTGATCCACTCAATTGAGAAATTTATCAGGGAATTAACTAGCTACTCGAATCCTAGTGTAATCTTAAGATTTTTCAGTTTGATTATTAAAACTCCACTGATTCCAGCCTAACCCCATCCGGCCCATGGGTTAGCCACCACCCTAACACTGGAATCGGTAGAACCAAACAAGTACTCACCCACCCATAATTGAAATGCTTTTCTTAACTTTAGCTTTAGAAAACAAATACGCACACACTCCGCTTTAAAACTTTAATAAAAAAAATAATCCACTGACAAAACAGATATGATCACAGATTTCATAACTCAAAATTTCTATTCAATCCCTTGTTTCACAAAAACAGTTCCACTCTGGCCTCTCCGTTGGGACCAGCTGGTCAGCCAACGAGATCTAGTAACAGATTACAATAATCATTTCGTCAACATACATATATATATCTTCCTCGACATACGTATGGGTGTCCTAAGCACCGCGAGCCCGTGCATCGCCTGGTCAGAACCCTCCAGGATCCTCCTTAGGTGTCTTGGCACTTCACTCAGGGACCGCTTCGTCGGCCCTCGTCCATCGTACCAGAAGCACACCATTTTTCACCATACCCAGGTTGGTCAAGACCTGGGCAGGTTTTTGCCATGTGAGCTATCCCTCGAACACTCCCCGCCAGCTGTTTGCAACCAAACTTTCCTTAGATAAACATATATGCCAAATGCTCCCTCCGCGTAAGACAGTCCTTTAAGAAAATAGGGTTTCTATGTAAGTTTTCAGTTTTGATTTTGTTTGAAAACCATGAATAATCTTAAATCCGTATCTCAATACTTCTAGATCCAGGTATGAATTCCAAACAGAATTCCTTGAATTCTGTTAACTTGATCCTCAGATCAAAATCAAAAGTCTTAACTTAGTTTCAGATTCGGTGGGTGTTTTGAGTGCATTTTCTCGAACTGAGTACATCGTCATTGACGAAGGAATTAGGTCTTGGTCAATAGTTTGAATCAGAGTTTGGGTCTGGAAAGGTTCTTCCCAAACTATCTTTCTCGAAAGGTACTATTTCAATTTCTCTTTTTCTAAATTTCGTTCAACGAATATTTGCTTACATATTTCTAAAACATGAATTTCTTATGAGAAATAAAATAATCATTTATCTCGATCTCTGATTTTGATAGTTTATTTAAAATTTTTCATTACCATCTTAGTGAATATGAACGGTAGCATTTCTTCTCACAGATTATCTACTTATTCATTTTTCTAATTTTTGCAAAAATTAAACAGAGGATTAAGGAGAACCCTTATTTAATTATAAAGATTCTATTTGCATCTAATTATGCATAAAATCCAATTCTGATGAAAGTCACACTTTTATCATCATAAAAATCATTTATGTTGAAAATCACTCTTTTATCATGAAAGAATTTCTTTTATGCATATGTTTATGCATATAAATCATTTATGATGAAAATCACACTTTTAATATAAAAAAATATCTTTTATGCATAAAAATCATTTATGATGAAAATCACACTTTTAATATAAAAAAATATCTTTTATGCATAAAAATCATTTATGATGAAAATCACACTTTTAAAAAATATCTTTTATGCATATCTTTATGCATAAAAATCATTTATGATGAAAATCACACTTTTAAAAAATATCTTTAATGCATAAAAATCATTTATGATGAAAATCACACTTTTAATATTAAAAAAATATCTTTTATGCATATGTTTATGCATAAAAATCATTTATGATGAAAATCACACTTTTAATAAAAAAAATATATTCTTTTATGCATACTTTTATGCATAGAATTCAATAATGATAAAAGTAACACTTTTATAATAAAAAAATATTCTTTTATGCATACTTTTATGCATAAAAATCAATAATGATAAAAGTAACACTTTTATAATAAAAAGATATTCTCTTATGCATAATTTTATGCATAAAAATCAATAATGATAAAAGTAACACTTTTATAATAAAAAAATATTCTTTTATGCATAGAAATCAGTAATGATAAAAGTAACGCTTTTATATAAAAAATATATTCTTTTATGCATAGAAATCAATAATGATAAAAGTAACACTTTTATAATAAAAAAATATTCTTTTATGTATACTTTTATGCATAGAATTCAATAATGATAAAAGTAACACTTTTATAATAAAAAAACCTTTTATGCATAAAAATCAATCTGATGAAAGTAACTCTTTTGTAATAAAAAAAATATAGGAGTACAACAAGCTCATCTTCCTCTGACTCATTAGAGTTATCTAGCTCTATGGACTCTTGCATGCCTGCTGCCCCGAGACGTCCCTCCATCCAATCCTTCAGATCTTCCCATAAGCTTGGGCTACCTTGAAGCAAGGTGCCAATGGGGATCTGGATCTGAGAAGAGAGAAAGGAAGAGAGACCAGCAATGTCTCTAGGAGCAGAGGTTATTCCATGAGGAAGGCTTGTTCTTAAGATCTTATGTGTATATAGTATCTAGATGGGGATTTATGTGTGCGTTCTTTTAAGATGGTCATCCCCCAGGTTTCTAAGATATTCAGTACGAGTTCAGTACTTGATTTCCCCTCGTGCGGGGTAGCTATCGTGCAATGGGTGTTTCTGCTTGTGTTGGCTGATGTGGGGGTTACAGGTTTGGGAGCTCTCTAGTATATACCTAAGCTTCTTCAGTGGATCTCATGTTGGATACCAAAGGGCATGGCTCAAGGTAAGCGGTAGGAGGCTCATCTTCTATCTGAGCTTAGCAGTCCCGGACCAATTCTTGGGCTGCAAAGAGTCTTTCCTTTTCTTCTATGGAGTTAGGGTATTTGGCAAGCTTTTTAGGGAGTTTGTTAGTGGCTAAGCGTAGCATATCTTCCTCTTTTGAAGAAGAGGTTGATGCATGTGTTGTCGTGCCATCTTTTGAACCACTCTTGATAACTACCCGGCTCTCTCCCTTGCTAATTTTTATGTTTTCTTTCTCAATCGTCTAGTTGATCGTGCTTGATCAAGGACATTCTTTAAACATAAGACCTTTTCTTGTCCCCCTAGTTTCGTGAGGTTGATGCCTCTATTGCAGCATGAGATGTGGCCCTTAATATATTTTACAATCTGGTTACGGAGTTGAGAGGGACCATGTGGATGAAGCTGTCGCTTATACTCAGTAGGTTGATGATGGTGCTAGGAGGGATTAGCTTCACGAGCCTTACCTGTTGTCCCTGGTCTCGATGGACAATCCTTATACAGGTGGTCTATTCTACACCCAACACAAAAAGGGGTTAATGTGCAGAGGTACCTGCCATCCCTTTCTTGATTAGACATTTAGCCACTTGGTGAGGTCCTGCGCAATAATAGCATTGCATGGGTGTTCATTTTGCCATTGTATTCATGTCCCGACCCTATAGCATTGGGGCAACTAAGTACACTAGGTACATTTGGTCACCCTCCATCACATAGTGGCTTAGAATTTGAGAGGGTAGACTAGTAGGCTCTAAAGGTTCATAGGTAGGACATTCAAGAACTTCCCCCTCATCACCCTCCATCACGTAGTGGCTTAGAATTTGAGAGGGTAGACTAGTAGGCTTCAAAGGTTCATAGGTAGAACCTTCAAGAACTTCCCCCTCATCCCCTTCTTCAAATATTTCCATCAAGGTTAAACAGGTGTGATTCGCGTGCAATGGGGGTTGAGGTGGGAGAACTAGGTGTGGTAAGGGAATTTCGAGTACCCTCAAAATTCCTCTTTAGGCCACTTCTTGGCCTAGTTGAGGTACATTGTGCACAAAGGCCCATGGTTGCCTTGGGTTTACGGGCAGGACTTGAGGTAAAGCGTGCGCGGGCTTGAGTAGCCCTTTGCTAATAGAAGTTCATGACTTTGTGATTGCCCCATCTTTATCAATATGTACAATATAGGTGGGACAGGGTCACAAATGTGGACACTTCGTACTGGGGTATAGTTAGCTTGACAGATCAGGCACCATACTAGATCCCTCTTCAGATAGATATGGGGTTGGCCAACCTGATCCCAGCCAATGATGGGTCATTTGCTACATTAGTGCAGTGGGCCAATTGCTCGAATTGCTGTCCACCAAAATGTGGACTCTTTGCTCTTTCCATTAGATTTTGTGTTGGTGGTCTTGAATGAGGCTTCTAATGTACCCTCATCATGAAGTTCTCGGGAACGTGTTCCCTTGAAATTGTCCTCGAAGTCCATAGCAATCCTATAGCATTGCTCAAAGGATATATGGGCCAAGGCATACAATGAATTGTGTAGGGGTATGTCATCTAGACCTTCCAGAAATCTCACTATTAACCTTTCATTAAGGAACACTTGTCTCTAGCACTATAGTAGGACTAGCATTACAGTAGGAGTGGAGATATCTGACTCCATTGATATAGTCTCAAATGGTTTCACCATCCCTTTGTCTAACGTTGTGCAGCTGCTCCACTGGACTCCATCTGGTACCCTGACAAGAATATCCAACCTTGAAGGCCTCTTTCAAGGCTTCAAAGGTGGCCTTGTCCTCCTCAACTTTCAAGGACCTAAACCATTGGCTGGCTTTACCATCTAGGGTGAGACCAAAGGCACTCACCTTAACTTGATCTTCCATGTGGCCAAAGGCTCACATATTTGGTTGAACATCTCCAAGTGTGGGATGGGGTTTCCAGTCCCATCAAATTTAGTGATTAGCTTCAAGATGTTTTCGGGTTTATTTCGCTCTATTCTGGGTCCTGGTGCTGGTCGAGAGCTAGGGCTAGGGGCGTGATACCCGCAGTCACCCCATCCCTATTTCCATGGCTAATCTTAACATTTTTGGTGTTAGCTCTACAATGGCTAGTGCAGGTGCTAGTTGAGGAATGATTGGTGGATGGAGTGGGGCCATGTGGATAATAGACCATTCGAGGCCCTTATCTTATGGGTGGGTTAGGTTGTGCCCCTTGTGGTCCCATGTGGTACCCTACTTCCTATGGTGGGTATTGTTGATATACAGGTGGACTGGGCTGATGAGAAAGGGCCGAGTAGGCCCTTTCTCTCTAGTACAATGTTTCTAGTCCTTGGGAAGAGGGTCTTTGGGCCCCCTAAATGAATTAAACACCCCTGAGATAGGCATGGCTCTCCAGACTAGAGGTTGAGTGTGGGTGTCTGATGGCTCTCACTTTGCCCTATTTCTGCTCTAGGATCTAGAGACGGCGTGGGCTCACTTTCCTACTGATGTTCCATGCCTCTTGCTCTGGGCTGTGGCTCTTTCGACTTTGTGTCTTGAGGTCAAGAGTTTCTCGTCCTGTGCTGGGATGGTCTTCGCTCACACTAGTGCTATCAAAGACGAGCACCATTTGGCTCCACATGGTATTGACCGATAGGTCTGATCTTATGAGCGTGAGCGAGCTTCAGGAGAGTTTATGGCATCAAAGAGGGGGTTGTTTCACACCAATTTACCCAAACGTATGTGCATGAATATGTGGGACTACTATGCATAGCACCCTGTGAACATTCAATTTTTTTTTAATGAAATGGTACAGTCGTACGCTTTGATATGGTACAGGCATACACTTCTCAGGGAGGAGCAGATGGCACGAGCATATGCAACCTAAAAGACACAAGCGTGGCTTCAAGAAGTAACGGATGTACACTTTTGGATAGAGATGGTACAGGCATGGCAAGCAGATGGTATGGGCATGGCAAGAAGATGGTATGGGCGTGGAAAGCTTTGCACAAGCGTACACTTAAGACGTGACAAATGGTACAGGCATGGCACAAGTGGAATGGCTGTATGCTTGCTAGGGCTATGGCAAAAGAGAATGCCATGGGCGTGGCAAAACTGACACAGGAGTGGCAAGTGAAAGGAGCACGTTGGAACGGGCGTACGCTTCTGGGAAGAAACATCCGTGGCACAAATGGAACGGCCATGGCACAAAAGGAACAGGCGTGGCACTTCCAAAATCAGAGATTTTTTTAGAGAATTTAAGGCTGCAAGTCTGACTGCCACCTACAATATTCTCTGACTGTGCAGTTGTACCCCTTGGTTTAATGCAATTTATGCCTACTTAATGTAAATATTCTCTTTTTAATGCTAACTATCAAATTAATTACAAAATATTTTTCCAAATTTACCCAGAATGAATGATACGGGCATGGCACATTTCCCATGGCCGTGTCCTATGAATGGAATGTCCATTCAGTTCTTAGAGAAGCATCCAAAATGGGATTTTTGCCTTATTTTCTCCTCTGATTTTTGCAATTTTAGGTATCTTTCCAATATTTTTTTGGATTTTTTATTTGATAGGGAGCTAGAGCTAGCCTCTAGCTACCTTTTGATGCCTAGAATGCTTAAAGAAGAAACCTAACAAATTGAGATTAATTTGATAATTAAGCTATGGTGCAAACTTAATGAAAGATGAACAAAAAATCATAATTTGTATGAATGTCAAGGGCAAAGATTGAACACTTACTTGTGTCCCCCACACTTGGTGAAGACCTTAATGCTCCAATGCTCTGGTTGACCTCCATAGCTCCCTGGCCACCATTAAATACACAAATAATAAACTCAAGCACAAGAAAACAACCGGTGGATTTGCACTCCAACAAGGCCAAATGAGGACTCTAGCAAATGAAATAAGTGGAGGACCCTAAGCTAAGTGCTATCCCCGGTAGCAGCACCAAAGATGTTAATCCTAACATACAACCTTGCACACAAGAGAGGGAGAGAAAAAGAAGAGAAACAAACATGCAAGGGTCGAGTCAGAGATGTGCACTTAGCCACCCTAATAAGGGTTAACTCCCCTTTGTGAGGTCGCTAGGGGTTCACTC